>NW_028162531.1:110000-131579 GCF_964263955.1 Coregonus lavaretus
ATGATATCTGTTAGTAGATGACCTATCAGTTAGTCAGTATGATATCTGTTAGTAGATGACTATCAGTTAGTCAGTATGATATCTGTTAGTAGATGACTATCAGTTAGTCAGTATGATATCTGTTAGTAGATGACTATCAGTTAGTCAGTATGATAGCTGTTAGTAGATGTCCTATCAGTTAGTCAGTATGATATCTGTTAGTAGATGACTATCAGTTAGTCAGTATGATATCTGTTAGTAGATGACTATCAGTTAGTCAGTATGATAGATGTTAGTAGATGACTATCAGTTAGTCAGTATGATATCTGTTAGTAGATGTCCTATCAGTTAGTCAGTATGATATCTGTTAGTAGATGACTATCAGTTAGTCAGTATGATAGCTGTTAGTAGATGACTATCAGTTAGTCAGTATGATATCAGTTAGTCAGTATGATAGATGTTAGTAGATGACTATCAGTTAGTCAGTATGATATCTGTTAGTAGATGACTATCAGTTAGTCAGTATGATATCTGTTAGTAGATGTCCTATCAGTTAGTCAGTATGATATCAGTTAGTCAGTATGATATCTGTTAGTAGATGTCCTATCAGTTAGTCAGTATGATATCTGTTAGTAGATGACTATCAGTTAGTCAGTATGATATCTGTTAGTAGATGACTATCAGTTAGTCAGTATGATATCTGTTAGTAGATGTCCTATCAGTTAGTCAGTATGATATCTGTTAGTAGATGTCCTATCAGTTAGTCAGTATGATATCTGTTAGTAGATGTCCTATCAGTTAGTCAGTATGATATCTGTTAGTAGATGTCCTATCAGTTAGTCAGTATGATATCTGTTAGTAGATGACTATCAGTTAGTCAGTATGATATCTGTTAGTAGATGACTATCAGTTAGTCAGTATGATAGCTGTTAGTAGATGACTATCAGTTAGTCAGTATGATATCTGTTAGTAGATGTCCTATCAGTTAGTCAGTATGATAGCTGTTAGTAGATGACTATCAGTTAGTCAGTATGATATCTGTTAGTAGATGACTATCAGTTAGTCAGTATGATATCTGTTAGTAGATGACTATCAGTTAGTCAGTATGATATCTGTTAGTAGATGTCCTATCAGTTAGTCAGTATGATATCTGTTAGTAGATGTCCTATCAGTTAGTCAGTATGATATCTGTTAGTAGATGTCCTATCAGTTAGTCAGTATGATATCTGTTAGTAGATGTCCTATCAGTTAGTCAGTATGATAGCTGTTAGTAGATGACTATCAGTTAGTCAGTATGATATCTGTTAGTAGATGACTATCAGTTAGTCAGTATGATATCTGTTAGTAGATGACTATCAGTTAGTCAGTATGATATCTGTTAGTAGATGTCCTATCAGTTAGTCAGTATGATATCTGTTAGTAGATGACTATCAGTTAGTCAGTATGATAGCTGTTAGTAGATGACTATCAGTTAGTCAGTATGATATCTGTTAGTAGATGACTATCAGTTAGTCAGTATGATATCTGTTAGTAGATGTCCTATCAGTTAGTCAGTATGATATCTGTTAGTAGATGACTATCAGTTAGTCAGTATGATATCTGTTAGTAGATGTCCTATCAGTTAGTCAGTATGATATCTGTTAGTAGATGACTATCAGTTAGTCAGTATGATATCAGTTACTCAGTATGATAGCTGTTAGTAGATGACTATCAGTTAGTCAGTATGATATCAGTTAGTCAGTATGATAGATGTTAGTAGATGACTATCAGTTAGTCAGTATGATATCTGTTAGTAGATGACTATCAGTTAGTCAGTATGATATCTGTTAGTAGATGTCCTATCAGTTAGTCAGTATGATATCTGTTAGTAGATGTCCTATCAGTTAGTCAGTATGATATCAGTTAGTCAGTATGATATCTGTTAGTAGATGTCCTATCAGTTAGTCAGTATGATATCTGTTAGTAGATGACTATCAGTTAGTCAGTATGATATCTGTTAGTAGATGACTATCAGTTAGTCAGTATGATATCTGTTAGTAGATGTCCTATCAGTTAGTCAGTATGATAGCTGTTAGTAGATGTCCTATCAGTTAGTCAGTATGATAGCTGTTAGTAGATGACTATCAGTTAGTCAATATGATATCTGTTAGTAGATGACTATCAGTTAGTCAGTATGATATCTGTTAGTAGATGTCCTATCAGTTAGTCAGTATGATATCTGTTAGTAGATGACTATCAGTTAGTCAGTATGATATCTGTTAGTAGATGTCCTATCAGTTAGTCAGTATGATATCTGTCAGTAGATGTCCTATCAGTTAGTCATTATGATATCTGTTAGTAGATGTCCTATCAGTTAGTCAGTATGATATCTGTTAGTAGATGTCCTATCAGTTAGTCAGTATGATATCTGTTAGTAGATGTCCTATCAGTTAGTCAGTATGATATCTGTTAGTAGATGACTATCAGTTAGTCAGTATGATAGCTGTTAGTAGATGACTATCAGTTAGTCAGTATGATATCTGTTAGTAGATGACTATCAGTTAGTCAGTATGATATCTGTTAGTAGATGTCCTATCAGTTAGTCAGTATGATATCTGTTAGTAGATGACTATCAGTTAGTCAGTATGATATCTGTTAGTAGATGACTATCAGTTAGTCAGTATGATAGCTGTTAGTAGATGACTATCAGTTAGCCAGTATGATATCTGTTAGTAGATGACTATCAGTTAGTCAGTATGATATCTGTTAGTAGATGACTATCAGTTAGTCAGTATGATATCTGTTAGTAGATGACTATCAGTTAGTCAGTATGATATCTGTTAGTAGATGACTATCAGTTAGTCAGTATGATATCTGTTAGTAGATGACTATCAGTTAGTCAGTATGATATCTGTTAGTAGATGTCCTATCAGTTAGTCAGTATGATAGCTGTTAGTAGATGACTATCAGTTAGTAGATGACTATCAGTTAGTCAGTATGATATCTGTTAGTAGATGACTATCAGTTAGTCAGTATGATATCTGTTAGTAGATGTCCTATCAGTTAGTCAGTATGATATCTGTTAGTAGATGTCCTATCAGTTAGTCAGTATGATATCAGTTAGTCAGTATGATATATGTTAGTAGATGTCCTATCAGTTAGTCAGTATGATATCTGTTAGTAGATGTCCTATCAGTTAGTCAGTATGATATCTGTTAGTAGATGACTATCAGTTAGTCAGTATGATATCTGTTAGTAGATGTCCTATCAGTTAGTCAGTATGATAGCTGTTAGTAGATGACTATCAGTTAGTCAATATGATATCTGTTAGTAGATGACTATCAGTTAGTCAGTATGATATCTGTTAGTAGATGTCCTATCAGTTAGTCAGTATGATATCTGTTAGTAGATGTCCTATCAGTTAGTCAGTATGATATCTGTTAGTAGATGTCCTATCAGTTAGTCAGTATGATATCTGTTAGTAGATGTCCTATCAGTTAGTCAGTATGATATCTGTTAGTAGATGACTATCAGTTAGTCAGTATGATAGCTGTTAGTAGATGACTATCAGTTAGTCAGTATGATATCTGTTAGTAGATGACTATCAGTTAGTCAGTATGATATCTGTTAGTAGATGTCCTATCAGTTAGTCAGTATGATATCTGTTAGTAGATGACTATCAGTTAGTCAGTATGATATCTGTTAGTAGATGACTATCAGTTAGTCAGTATGATAGCTGTTAGTAGATGACTATCAGTTAGTCAGTATGATAGCTGTTAGTAGATGACTATCAGTTAGTCAGTATGATATCTGTTAGTAGATGACTATCAGTTAGTCAGTATGATATCTGTTAGTAGATGACTATCAGTTAGTCAGTATGATATCTGTTAGTAGATGTCCTATCAGTTAGTCAGTATGATAGCTGTTAGTAGATGACTATCAGTTAGTCAGTATGATATCAGTTAGTCAGTATGATATCTGTTAGTAGATGACCTATCAGTTAGTCAGTATGATATCTGTTAGTAGATGACCTATATATATATTCCAGCATCAGGACGTATAAAGACAGTAACCCACTGACCTGCGTTCTTCTTGTTGAGCTCTTTCTCCCCCTCTTTCTGGATCTCCTGAATGATGCGCTCGTCATCTTGCTGTAGAGAGACACACACATTAGCTGCTCCTCTGTCGCTCAGCTGGTAGAGCATGGCGCTAGTAATGCCAGGGTAGTGGGTTCGATTCCCGGGACCACCCATACGTAAAAAATGTATGCGCGCATGACTGTAAGTCGCTTTGGATAAAAGCATCTGCTAAATGGCATATTATATTATTATAATTAACTATTGGCCAAGAATGCCTTGGTTGGCTATTGGCTAGCGCGTTAGCTCTTTGTTAGGCTAACTCTTAACTAGCGTTAGCTATTTGTTAGGCTAACTCTTAACTAGCGTTAGCTCTTTGTTAGGCTAACTCTTAACTAGCGTTAGTGCTTTGTTAGGCTAACGCTTAACTAGCGTTAGCTCTTTAATAATATAATAATAATAATAATAATAATATGCCATTTAGCAGACGCTTTTATCCAAAGCGACTTACAGTCATGCGTGCATACATTTTTGTGTATGGGTGGTCCCGGGGATCGAACCCACTACCTTGGCGTTACAAGCGCCGTGCTCTACCAGCTGAGCTACAGAGGACCATAGGCTCTTTGTTAGGCTAACTCTTAACTAGCGTTAGCGCTTTGTTAGGCTAACTCTTAATTAGCGTTAGCGCTTTGTTAGGCTAACTCTTAATTAGCGTTAGCTCTTTGTTAGGCTAACTCTTAACTAGCGTTAGCTCGTTGTTAGGCTAACTCTTAACTAGCGTTAGCTCGTTGTTAGGCTAACTCTTAACTAGCGTTAGCTCTTTGTTAGGCTAACTCTTAACTAGCGTTAGCTCTTTGTTAGGCTAACTCTTAACTAGCGTTAGCTCTTTGTTAGGCTAACTCTTAACTAGCGTTAGCTCTGCTGGGCTAACTTGACTACTGTTGTTAGTGCTTGGCTAACATGATATGCTCTTGGCCAGTGGTTCTCAAACCTCTCCTTGGGGACGCCCAGACGTTTCACAATGTTGTTGTAGCTCTGAACTAGCTCATCTGATTCACCTAGTCAAGGTGCCTGATGATTGGTTAACAAGTTGAATCATCTAGTCAAGGTGCCTGATGATTGGTTAACAAGTTGAATCACCTAGTCAAGGTGCCTGATGATTGGTTAACAAGTTGAATCATCTAGTCAAGGTGCCTGATGATTGGTTAACAAGTTGAATCACCTAGTCAAGGGCTTGATGATTGGTTAACAAGTTGAATCACCTAGTCAAGGTGCCTGATGATTGGTTAACAAGTTGAATCACCTAGTCAAGGTGCCTGATGATTGGTTAACAAGTTGAATCGCCTAGTCAAGGTGCCTGATGATTGGTTAACAAGTTGAATCACCTAGTCAAGGGCTTGATGATTGGTTAACAAGGCGAATCAGGTCTGCTAGGTCTGGAATAGATCAAATCCATGGAACACTGGTTGGAGTAGACGCCAGTGGTTTGTGTGTGTACAGTGCATTTGGAAAGTATTCAGACCCCTTGACTTTTTTTCTAAATGTTGTTACGTTACAGCCTTATTCTAAAATTGATTAAATAGTTTTTCCCCCCTCATCAATCTACACACAATACCCCGTAATGACAAAGCAAAAACAGGTTGAGACATTTTTGCAAATGTATAAAAAAAAAACAACGGAAATATCACATTTACATAAGTATTTAGACCCTTTACTCAGTACTTTGTTGAAGCACCTTTGGCAGCGATTACAGCCTTGAGTCTTCTTGGGTATGACGCTACAAGCTTGGCACACCTGTATTTGGGGAGTTTGTCCTATTCTTCTATGCAGATCCTCTCAAGCTCTGTCAGGTTGGATGGGGAGTGTCGCTGCACAGCTATTTTCAGGTCTCTCCAGAGATGTTCAAACGGGTTCAAGTCCGGGTTCTGGCTGGGCCACTCAAGGTCATTCAGAGACTTGTCCCGAAGCCACTCCTGCGATGTGATGGCTGTGTGCTTAGGGTCGTTGTCCTGTTGGAAGGTGAACCTTCGCCCCAGTCTGAGGTCCTGAGCGCTCTGGAGCAGGTTTTCATCAAGGATCTCTTTGTACTTTGCTCCGTTCATCTTTCCCTCGATCCTGACTAGTCTCCCAGTCCCTGCCGCTGAAAAACATCCCCACAGCATGATGCTGCCACCACCATGCTTCACTGTGGGGATGGTGTCACGTTTCCTCCAGACGTGATGCTTGGCAATCAGGCCAAAGAGTTCAATCTTGGTTTCATCAGACCATTTTTTGGTAAATTTTGTGCCTCGACACAATCCTGTCTCGGAGCTCTACGGACAATTCCTTCGACCTCATGGCTTGGTTTTTGCTCTGACATACACTGTCAACTATGGGACCTTATATAGACAGGTGTGTGCCTTTCCAAATCATGTCCAATCAATCGAATTTACCACAGGTGGACTCCAATCAAGATGTAGAAACATCTCAAGGATGATCAATGGAAACAGGATGCACCTGAGCTCAATTTCGAGTCTCATAGCAAAGGGTCTGAATACTTACGTAAATAAGGTATTTCTGTTTTTTATTTGTAATAAATGTGCAAAAATGTCTAAAAACCTGTTTTCGCTTTGTCATTATGGGGTGTTGGGTGTAGATTGACGAGGGGGAAAATGAATTGAATCCATTTTAGAATAAGGCTGTAATGTAACAAACTGTGAAAAAAGTCAAGGGGTCTGAATACTTTCCGAATACACTGTATCTTGTGTTTTACTGTGGTGCGTGCGCTCACCGTGGGGTCCGTCCAGAGGGAACACTTCCGGCAGTGCCTACAGGGGGCGCCAGGCGAGCGGGCGTGCTGACAGAAGTGGTTGTACCCACTGATTGGCTCTCGGCACAGGTAACACATGTAGCCTCCACAACGACACCACATCCTGTTACATCCCTCCGACTTCACCAGACCTGTTCCACACTTCACACACTTCCTGACCCGCGCTGCGGTCATACGCTCCTCACTGTAGGGGACAGAGGAGTTAATACACTAGTTAGTATCTCAACACCAGATCTGTTCTACACTTCCTGACCTGCGGTCATACGCTCCTCACTGTAGGGAACAGAGGAGTTAATACACTAGTTAGTATCTCAACACCAGATCTGTTCTACACTTCCTGACCCCACGCTGTGGTCATACGCTCCTCACTGTAGGGAACAGAGGAGTTAATACACTAGTTAGTATCTCAACACCAGATCTGTTCTACACTTCCTGACCCCACGCTGCGGTCATACGCTCCTCACTGTAGGGGACAGAGGAGTTAATACACTAGTTAGTATCTCAACACCAGATCTGTTCTACACTTCCTGACCTGCGGTCATACGCTCCTCACTGTAGGGAACAGAGGAGTTAATACACTAGTTAGTATCTCAACACCAGATCTGTTCTACACTTCCTGACCTGCGGTCATACGCTCCTCACTGTAGGGGACAGAGGAGTTAATACACTAGTTAGTATCTCAACACCAGATCTGTTCTACACTTCCTGACCTGCGGTCATACGCTCCTCACTGTAGGGGACAGAGGAGTTAATACACTAGTTAGTATCTCAACACCAGATCTGTTCTACACTTCCTGACCTGCGGTCATACGCTCCTCACTGTAGGGAACAGAGGAGTTAATACACTAGTTAGTATCTCAACACCAGATCTGTTATACACTTCCTGACCCCACGCTGCGGTCATACGCTCCTCACTGTAGGGAACAGAGGAGTTAATACACTAGTTAGTATCTCAACACCAGATCTGTTCTACACTTCCTGACCCCACGCTGCGGTCATACGCTCCTCACTGTAGGGAACAGAGGAGTTAATACACTAGTTAGTATCTCAACACCAGATCTGTTCTACACTTCCTGACCTGCGGTCATACGCTCCTCACTGTAGGGGACAGAGGAGTTAATACACTAGTTAGTATCTCAACACCAGATCTGTTCTACACTTCCTGACCTGCGGTCATACGCTCCTCACTGTAGGGGACAGAGGAGTTAATACACTAGTTAGTATCTCAACACCAGATCTGTTCTACACTTCCTGACCCCACGCTGCGGTCATACGCTCCTCACTGTAGGGGACAGAGGAGTTAATACACTAGTTAGTATCTCAACACCAGATCTGTTCTACACTTCCTGACCTGTGGTCATACGCTCCTCACTGTAGGGAACAGAGGAGTTAATACACTAGTTAGTATCTCAACACCAGATCTGTTCTACACTTCCTGACCCCACGCTGCGGTCATACGCTCCTCACTGTAGGGAACAGAGGAGTTAATACACTAGTTAGTATCTCAACACCAGATCTGTTCTACACTTCCTGACCCCACGCTGCGGTCATACGCTCCTCACTGTAGGGAACAGAGGAGTTAATACACTAGTTAGTATCTCAACACCAGATCTGTTCTACACTTCCTGACCCCACGCTGCGGTCATACGCTCCTCACTGTAGGGAACAGAGGAGTTAATACACTAGTTAGTATCTCAACACCAGATCTGTTCTACACTTCCTGACCTGCGGTCATACGCTCCTCACTGTAGGGGACAGAGGAGTTAATACACTAGTTAGTATCTCAACACCAGATCTGTTCTACACTTCCTGACCCCACGCTGCGGTCATACGCTCCTCACTGTAGGGGACAGAGGAGTTAATACACTAGTTAGTATCTCAACACCAGATCTGTTCTACACTTCCTGACCTGCGGTCATACGCTCCTCACTGTAGGGGACAGAGGAGTTAATACACTAGTTAGTATCTCAACACCAGATCTGTTCTACACTTCCTGACCTGCGGTCATACGCTCCTCACTGTAGGGAACAGAGGAGTTAATACACTAGTTAGTATCTCAACACCAGATCTGTTATACACTTCCTGACCCCACGCTGCGGTCATACGCTCCTCACTGTAGGGAACAGAGGAGTTAATACACCAGTTAGTATCTCAACACCAGATCTGTTCTACACTTCCTGACCCCACGCTGCGGTCATACGCTCCTCACTGTAGGGAACAGAGGAGTTAATACACTAGTTAGTATCTCAACACCAGATCTGTTCTACACTTCCTGACCCCACGCTGCGGTCATACGCTCCTCACTGTAGGGGACAGAGGAGTTAATACACTAGTTAGTATCTCAACACCAGATCTGTTCTACACTTCCTGACCTGCGGTCATACGCTCCTCACTGTAGGGGACAGAGGAGTTAATACACTAGTTAGTATCTCAACACCAGATCTGTTCTACACTTCCTGACCTGCGGTCATACGCTCCTCACTGTAGGGAACAGAGGAGTTAATACACTAGTTAGTATCTCAACACCAGATCTGTTCTACACTTCCTGACCCCACGCTGCGGTCATACGCTCCTCACTGTAGGGAACAGAGGAGTTAATACACTAGTTAGTATCTCAACACCAGATCTGTTCTACACTTCCTGACCTGCGGTCATACGCTCCTCACTGTAGGGGACAGAGGAGTTAATACACTAGTTAGTATCTCAACACCAGATCTGTTCTACACTTCCTGACCTGCGGTCATACGCTCCTCACTGTAGGGGACAGAGGAGTTAATACACTAGTTAGTATCTCAACACCAGATCTGTTCTACACTTCCTGACCCCACGCTGCGGTCATACGCTCCTCACTGTAGGGAACAGAGGAGTTAATACACTAGTTAGTATCTCAACACCAGATCTGTTCTACACTTCCTGACCTGCGGTCATACGCTCCTCACTGTAGGGAACAGAGGAGTTAATACACTAGTTAGTATCCCAACACCAGATCTGTTATACACTTCCTGACCCCACGCTGCGGTCATACGCTCCTCACTGTAGGGAACAGAGGAGTTAATACACTAGTTAGTATCTCAACACCAGATCTGTTCTACACTTCCTGACCCCACACTGCGGTCATACGCTCCTCACTGTAGGGAACAGAGGAGTTAATACACTAGTTAGTATCTCAACACCAGATCTGTTCTACACTTCCTGACCCCACGCTGCGGTCATACGCTCCTCACTGTAGGGGACAGAGGAGTTAATACACTAGTTAGTATCTCAACACCAGATCTGTTCTACACTTCCTGACCTGCGGTCATACGCTCCTCACTGTAGGGGACAGAGGAGTTAATACACTAGTTAGTATCTCAACACCAGATCTGTTCTACACTTCCTGACCTGCGGTCATACGCTCCTCACTGTAGGGGACAGATGAGTTAATACACTAGTTAGTATCTCAACACCAGATCTGTTCTACACTTCCTGACCCCACGCTGCGGTCATACGCTCCTCACTGTAGGGGACAGAGGAGTTAATACACTAGTTAGTATCTCAACACCAGATCTGTTCTACACTTCCTGACCCCACGCTGCGGTCATACGCTCCTCACTGTAGGGGACAGAGGAGTTAATACACTAGTTAGTATCTCAACACCAGATCTGTTCTACACTTCCTGACCTGCGGTCATACGCTCCTCACTGTAGGGAACAGAGGAGTTAATACACTAGTTAGTATCTCAACACCAGATCTGTTCTACACTTCCTGACCCCACGCTGCGGTCATACGCTCCTCACTGTAGGGAACAGAGGAGTTAATACACTAGTTAGTATCTCAACACCAGATCTGTTCTACACTTCCTGACCCCACGCTGCGGTCATACGCTCCTCACTGTAGTGGACAGAGGAGTTAATACACTAGTTAGTATCTCAACACCAGATCTGTTCTACACTTCCTGACCTGCGGTCATACGCTCCTCACTGTAGGGGACAGAGGAGTTAATACACTAGTTAGTATCTCAACACCAGATCTGTTCTACACTTCCTGACCCCACGCTGCGGTCATACGCTCCTCACTGTAGGGGACAGAGGAGTTAATACACTAGTTAGTATCTCAACACCAGATCTGTTCTACACTTCCTGACCTGCGGTCATACGCTCCTCACTGTAGGGGACAGAGGAGTTAATACACTAGTTAGTATCTCAACACCAGATCTGTTCTACACTTCCTGACCCCACGCTGCGGTCATACGCTCCTCACTGTAGGGGACAGAGGAGTTAATACACTAGTTAGTATCTCAACACCAGATCTGTTCTACACTTCCTGACCCCACGCTGCGGTCATACGCTCCTCACTGTAGGGAACAGAGGAGTTAATACACTAGTTAGTATCTCAACACCAGATCTGTTCTACACTTCCTGACCCCACGCTGCGGTCATACGCTCCTCACTGTAGGGAACAGAGGAGTTAATACACTAGTTAGTATCTCAACACCAGATCTGTTCTACACTTCCTGACCCCACGCTGCGGTCATACGCTCCTCACTGTAGGGGACAGAGGAGTTAATACACTAGTTAGTATCTCAACACCAGATCTGTTCTACACTTCCTGACCTGCGGTCATACGCTCCTCACTGTAGGGAACAGAGGAGTTAATACACTAGTTAGTATCTCAACACCAGATCTGTTCTACACTTCCTGACCCCACGCTGCGGTCATACGCTCCTCACTGTAGGGAACAGAGGAGTTAATACACTAGTTAGTATCTCAACACCAGATCTGTTCTACACTTCCTGACCCCACGCTGCGGTCATACGCTCCTCACTGTAGGGAACAGAGGAGTTAATACACTAGTTAGTATCTCAACACCAGATCTGTTCTACACTTCCTGACCCCACGCTGCGGTCATACGCTCCTCACTGTAGGGGACAGAGGAGTTAATACACTAGTTAGTATCTCAACACCAGATCTGTTCTACACTTCCTGACCCCACGCTGCGGTCATACACTCCTCACTGTAGGGGACAGAGGAGTTAATACACTAGTTAGTATCTCAACACCAGATCTGTTCTACACTTCCTGACCTGTGGTCATACGCTCCTCACTGTAGGGAACAGAGGAGTTAATACACTAGTTAGTATCTCAACACCAGATCTGTTCTACACTTCCTGACCCCACGCTGCGGTCATACGCTCCTCACTGTAGGGAACAGAGGAGTTAATACACTAGTTAGTATCTCAACACCAGATCTGTTCTACACTTCCTGACCCCACGCTGCGGTCATACGCTCCTCACTGTAGGGGACAGAGGAGTTAATACACTAGTTAGTATCTCAACACCAGATCTGTTCTACACTTCCTGACCCCACGCTGCGGTCATACGCTCCTCACTGTAGGGGACAGAGGAGTTAATACACTAGTTAGTATCTCAACACCAGATCTGTTCTACACTTCCTGACCCCACGCTGCGGTCATACGCTCCTCACTGTAGGGAACAGAGGAGTTAATACACTAGTTAGTATCTCAACACCAGATCTGTTCTACACTTCCTGACCTGCGGTCATACGCTCCTCACTGTAGGGGACAGAGGAGTTAATACACTAGTTAGTATCTCAACACCAGATCTGTTCTACACTTCCTGACCCCACGCTGCGGTCATACGCTCCTCACTGTAGGGGACAGAGGAGTTAATACACTAGTTAGTATCTCAACACCAAATATGTTCTACACTTCCTGACCTGCGGTCATACGCTCCTCACTGTAGGGGACAGAGGAGTTAATACACTAGTTAGTATCTCAACACCAGATCTGTTCTACACTTCCTGACCCCACGCTGCGGTCATACGCTCCTCACTGTAGGGAACAGAGGAGTTAATACACTAGTTAGTATCTCAACACCAGATCTGTTCTACACTTCCTGACCCCACGCTGCGGTCATACGCTCCTCACTGTAGGGGACAGAGGAGTTAATACACTAGTTAGTATCTCAACACCAGATCTGTTCTACACTTCCTGACCTGCGGTCATACGCTCCTCACTGTAGGGAACAGAGGAGTTAATACACTAGTTAGTATCTCAACACCAGATCTGTTATACACTTCCTGACCCCACGCTGCGGTCATACGCTCCTCACTGTAGGGAACAGAGGAGTTAATACACTAGTTAGTATCTCAACACCAGATCTGTTCTACACTTCCTGACCCCACGCTGCGGTCATACGCTCCTCACTGTAGGGAACAGAGGAGTTAATACACTAGTTAGTATCTCAACACCAGATCTGTTCTACACTTCCTGACCTGCGGTCATACGCTCCTCACTGTAGGGGACAGAGGAGTTAGTACACTAGTTAGTATCTCAACACCAGATCTGTTCTACACTTCCTGACCTGCGGTCATACGCTCCTCACTGTAGGGGACAGAGGAGTTAATACACTAGTTAGTATCTCAACACCAGATCTGTTCTACACTTCCTGACCTGCGGTCATACGCTCCTCACTGTAGGGGACAGAGGAGTTAATACACTAGTTAGTATCTCAACACCAGATCTGTTCTACACTTCCTGACCCCACGCTGCGGTCATACGCTCCTCACTGTAGGGAACAGAGGAGTTAATACACTAGTTAGTATCTCAACACCAGATCTGTTCTACACTTCCTGACCTGCGGTCATACGCTCCTCACTGTAGGGAACAGAGGAGTTAATACACTAGTTAGTATCTCAACACCAGATCTGTTCTACACTTCCTGACCCCACGCTGCGGTCATACGCTCCTCACTGTAGGGAACAGAGGAGTTAATACACTAGTTAGTATCTCAACACCAGATCTGTTCTACACTTCCTGACCCCATGCTGCGGTCATACGCTCCTCACTGTAGGGGACAGAGGAGTTAATACACTAGTTAGTATCTCAACACCAGATCTGTTCTACACTTCCTGACCCCACGCTGCGGTCATACGCTCCTCACTGTAGGGGACAGAGGAGTTAATACACTAGTTAGTATCTCAACACCAGATCTGTTCTACACTTCCTGACCTGCGGTCATACGCTCCTCACTGTAGGGGACAGAGGAGTTAATACACTAGTTAGTATCTCAACACCAGATCTGTTCTACACTTCCTGACCTGCGGTCATACGCTCCTCACTGTAGGGGACAGAGGAGTTAATACACTAGTTAGTATCTCAACACCAGATCTGTTCTACACTTCCTGACCCCACGCTGCGGTCATACGCTCCTCACTGTAGGGGACAGAGGAGTTAATACACTAGTTAGTATCTCAACACCAGATCTGTTCTACACTTCCTGACCTGCGGTCATACGCTCCTCACTGTAGGGAACAGAGGAGTTAATACACTAGTTAGTATCTCAACACCAGATCTGTTCTACACTTCCTGACCCCACGCTGCGGTCATACGCTCCTCACTGTAGGGAACAGAGGAGTTAATACACTAGTTAGTATCTCAACACCAGATCTGTTCTACACTTCCTGACCCCACGCTGCGGTCATACGCTCCTCACTGTAGGGGACAGAGGAGTTAATACACTAGTTAGTATCTCAACACCAGATCTGTTCTACACTTCCTGACCTGCGGTCATACGCTCCTCACTGTAGGGGACAGATGAGTTAATACACTAGTTAGTACACTAGTTAGTGCACTAGTTAGAAGCCTGAATAGTCAGATCTGATGGTTCTGGCAGGCTACTTCCTGTCTGTTAGCTGCAGGAAGTCTGAGGAGCTGTGGACAGCAACAACAGGAAGTACTGGACATGTGTGGTAAGTGTATTTGTAGTGAGTGTTTTAACACTGTGTGTTAGAGTGGGTGTGTGTGTTAGTGTGTATTAACAGTGTGTGTGTTAGTGTGTATTAACACTGTGTGTGTTAGTGTGTATTAACACTGTGTGTGTTAGTGTGTATTAACACTGTGTGTGTGTTAGTGTGTATTAACACTGTGTGTGTTAGTGTGTATTAACACTGTGTGTGTTAGTGTGTATTAACACTGTGTGTGTTAGTGTGTATTAACACTGTGTGTGTTAGTGTGTATTAACACCGTGTGTGTTAGTGCGGAGAAACAGGAAGCATCCGTCTGCTAAACTTCCTGCCTAGTCATCCGGGAAATAGAGCTGTTTACCCAGCACCCTCTCTGGTGTGAGAGGAACAGGACACAGAGCAGGCTTTAGCTCCATCCCTGCACTAACACCTGGTGTGTATTCACTATGAACAAAACAGGACCGAGCGGGACCAACCAGAGTTTGTCCAATTAGAAACTCTCGTTTTCAATGCAAAAACGTTTTGCTACGGTGTCCACTAATGAATACAGCCCTGATAACACGACCCAAGGGCTGGATGGGAACCGTGTTAGAGCAGGGCTGGAACTAAAACCTGCACACCTGGCGGCTCTCCAGGACCAGGTGTAGACTCATAGTTTAGAAGGTTTAACATATAAGGTTTTATTGCAGTGTTATCCTAGTCCAGGAGGCCCAAAGGAAGGGCAGTGTTATCCTAGTCCAGGAGGCCCAAAGGAAGGGCAGTGTTATCCTAGTCCAGGAGGCCCAAAGGAAGGTTTTAGTGCAGTGTTATCCTAGTCCAGGAGGCCCAAAGGTAGGTTTTAGGGCAGTGTTATCCTAGTCCAGGAGGCCCAAAGGAAGGTTTTAGTGCAGTGTTATCCTAGTTCAGGAGATCCAAAGGAAGGTTTTAGTGCAGTGTTATCCTAGTCCAGGAGATCCAAAGGAAGGTTTTAGTGCAGTGTTATCCTAGTCCAGGAGATCCAAAGGAAGGGCAGTGTTATCCTAGTCCAGGAGGCCCAAATGAAGGTTTTATTGCAGTGTTATCCTAGTCCAGGGGGCCCAAAGGAAGGTTTTAGTGCAGTGTTATCCTAGTCCAGGAGATCCAAAGGAAGGTTTTAGTGCAGTGTTATCCTAGTCCAGGGGGCCCAAAGGAAGGTTTTATTGCAGTGTTATCCTAGTCCAGGGGGCCCAAAGGAAGGTTTTAGGGCAGTGTTATCCTAGTCCAGGAGATCCAAAGGAAGGTTTTAGGGCAGTGTTATCCTAGTCCAGGAGATCCAAAGGAAGGTTTTAGGGCAGTGTTATCCTAGTCCAGGAGGCCCAAAGGAAGGTTTTAGGGCAGTGTTATCCTAGTCCAGGAGACCCAAAGGAAGGTTTTAGGGCAGTGTTATCCTAGTCCAGGAGACCCAAAGGAAGGTTTTAGTGCAGTGTTATCCTAGTCCAGGAGATCCAAAGGAAGGTTTTAGGGCAGTGTTATCCTAGTCCAGGAGATCCAAAGGAAGGTTTTAGTGCAGTGTTATCCTAGTCCAGGAGATCCAAAGGAAGGTTTTAGGGCAGTGTTATCCTAGTCCAGGAGACCCAAAGGAAGGTTTTAGGGCAGTGTTATCCTAGTCCAGGAGACCCAAAGGAAGGTTTTAGGGCAGTGTTATCCTAGTCCAGGAGATCCAAAGGAAGGTTTTAGGGCAGTGTTATCCTAGTCCAGGAGATCCAAAGGAAGGTTTTAGGGCAGTGTTATCCTAGTCCAGGAGACCCAAAGGAAGGTTTTAGGGCAGTGTTATCCTAGTCCAGGAGACCCAAAGGAAGGTTTTAGTGCAGTGTTATCCTAGTCCAGGAGACCCAAAGGAAGGTTTTAGGGCAGTGTTATCCTAGTCCAGGAGATCCAAAGGAAGGTTTCAGTGCAGTGTTATCCTAGTCCAGGAGATCCAAAGGAAGGTTTTAGGGCAGTGTTATCCTAGTCCAGGAGATCCAAAGGAAGGTTTTAGGGCAGTGTTATCCTAGTCCAGGAGACCCAAAGGAAGGTTTTAGTGCAGTGTTATCCTAGTCCAGGAGGCCCAAAGGAAGGTTTTAGGACAGTGTTATCCTAGTCCAGGAGATCCAAAGGAAGGTTTTAGGGCAGTGTTATCCTAGTCCAGGAGGCCCAAAGGAAGGTTTTAGGGCAGTGTTATCCTAGTCCAGGAGATCCAAAGGAAGGTTTTAGGGCAGTGTTATCCTAGTCCAGGATATCCAAAGGAAGGTTTTAGGGCAGTGTTATCCTAGTCCAGGGGATCCAAAGGAAGGGCAGTGTTATCCTAGTCCAGGAGATCCAAAGGAAGGTTTTAGTGCAGTGTTATCCTAGTCCAGGAGATCCAAAGGAAGGTTTTAGGGCAGTGTTATCCTAGTCCAGGAGATCCAAAGGAAGGTTTTAGTGCAGTGTTATCCTAGTCCAGGAGATCCAAAGGAAGGTTTTAGGGCAGTGTTATCCTAGTCCAGGGGATCCAAAGGAAGGTTTTAGGGCAGTGTTATCCTAGTCCAGGAGATCCAAAGGAAGGTTTTAGGGCAGTGTTATCCTAGTCCTGGAGATCCAAAGGAAGGTTTTAGGGCAGTGTTATCCTAGTCCAGGAGGCCCAAAGGAAGATTTTAGGGCAGTGTTATCCTAGTCCAGGAGGTCCAAAGGGGAACATATTTTAGTCTTCCCCTAGCACAGCCTTTGGTTCCACAGGACCAGGATTGGGACACTGTTTTAGGGAGAGAAGGGACAGATGAGGACCCCGCTTTCTGGTCAGGCATTTACAGTGGCTTGAGAAAGTATTCACCCCCCTTGGCATTTTTCCTATTTTGTTGCCTTACAACCTGGAATTAAAATAATTTTTTTGGGGGGGGGGGGGGGGTTTGTATCATTTGATTTACACAACATGCCTACTACTTTGAAGATGCAAAATATTTTTTTATTGTGAAACAAACAAGAAATAAGACAAAAAAACTGAAAACTTGAGCGTGCATAACTATTCACCCCCTCAACAGTACTCTTCACATGAGTGAAAACCGCTTCTTGGCCATCAACAGTACTCTTCACATGAGTGAAAACAGTTTCTTGGCCATCAACAGTCCTAGTCACATCAGTGAGTTTCTTGGCCATCAACAGTACCCTTCACATCAGTGAGTTTCTTGGCCATCAACAGTACTCTTCACATCAGTGAGTTTCTT
Organism: Coregonus lavaretus; assembly: GCF_964263955.1. Classification (NCBI taxonomy): domain Eukaryota; kingdom Metazoa; phylum Chordata; class Actinopteri; order Salmoniformes; family Salmonidae; genus Coregonus; species Coregonus lavaretus. The sequence goes on from NW_028162531.1 coordinate 127,783, forward strand.
GGTCATCAACAGTACTCTTCACATCAGTGAGTTTCTTGGTCATCAACAGTACTCTTCACATCAGTGAGTTTCTTGGTCATCAACAGTACTCTTCACATCAGTGAGTTTCTTGGTCATCAACAGTACTCTTCACATCAGTGAGTTTCTTGGTCATCAACAGTACTCTTCACATCAGTGAGTTTCTTGGTCATCAACAGTCCTCATCACATCAGTGACCCACAGAAGGACGGGGAGAATACCAAGAAGAAGGGGACTGCAGGATATGATCGTCGCGCAAGAGTCAAGTCCGGTTTCATTTATAATGAAATATATCCGTTTTCATTATCTTTCTTGCAAATAGTTATTAATGTGGGGACCAATCCCGTTTAGGCTTATTCAGTGTTAAATAGCAGTGGAATGACCCCAGTCGGACACGTTGGAGAGGTTGAAAGGTCACTTGGATGTCCCCTGACATCACCACAAATGTTTGAGAGAGGTTGATATTGTAGAAATTGTGTTTTTATACTGACCAATAACCTTTGAGTCATATCCCATGTGTACTAACAGTGGAATTTACATTTTACATTTAAGTCATTTAGCAGACGCTCTTATCCAGAGCGACTTACAGGAGCAATTAGGGTTAAGTGCCTTGCTCAAGGGCACAACGACAGATTTTTCACCTAGTCGGCTCGGGGGATTAGAACCAGCGACCTTCCGGTTACTGGGCACAACGCTCTTAACCGCTAAAGCTACCTGCCGCCTACGGAGGAATGACCTCATTGACATACGTAGGACACTTGGAGATGTCCCTTGACCACACCACCTGACACCCTTTACTAAAACATCTGTAAAGTTCGACCTTGGGTGTGTCTATCAACCCCAGACGTTTATTTTTTTTTGACTCTGCCGTCTGATGCGTTTCCAGCTCTTCCCATCAATAATTGACTTATAGCATTGTCCGTGAAAGATTTACATTTTTTTACATTTTAGTCATTTAGCAGACGCTCTTATCCAGAGCAACTTACAGGAGCAATTAGGGTTAAGTACCTTGCTCAAGGGGCACATCGACAGATTTTTCACCTAGTCGGCTCGGGGATTAGAACCAGCGACCTTTCGGTTACTGGCACAACGCCCTTAACCACTAAGCTACGTGCCGCCCAAAGATGACTTAAAAAAAAAAAATGGGTGACTTTATGTGTGCTTGATCTTGTGTGATCTGAACTGTACCATTCCTGTCTATGTCCTGACCATTTCCTTATAATCTCCCGGGTGTTTTCCTTCCAAAGATACCACGTTTATGCATGTCCTTATCCTGTAACTGCTCATTTAAAAGCCGTTACTTTGGGTATGTCTATTTAGTTGGAAAAAAAATCTACATATTTTTTTTTTGCCATTCCATTTAAGAGTTAAACAGGTCATCACTAGCGCAGATTCTTGAATCTTTTGGGGAAATGTTACAACTTGGTTCCTTTTTATCTGAGAATTGTATTCTGAATGTACATCAATCTGGGTTTAGACCAGGGCCCTGACTCTCGTTTTCAATGCAAAACGTTTTGCTACGGTGTCCACTAATGAATACAGCCCCGATAACAAGTAAAGGGTGACCAGGGCCCTGTGCTGTTACTGCAACCACATCAGTGCTGAATGGCATATTATTATTATTATTATTATTATCAGTTGTGAATTATATCGCCAATGTTTCAGGTGCCAAAATGAATTTGTGCTGCCTTGTTTCTGGAAGGCTTCTGACACAGTTGATCGTTCTGTTTCATTCAGTAAGTTATCCTCAAATCGGCCCTGGACACTATAATAATAATAATAATAATAATAATAATAATAATATGCTATTTAGCAGACGCTTTTATCCAAAGCGACTTACAGTCATGTGCGCATACATTTTTACGTATGGGTGGTCCCGGGGATCGAACCCACTACCCTGGCGTTACAAGCGCCGTGCTCTACCAGCTGAGCTACAGAGGACCACAGACACCTGAATGTGGTCTCAGAACTCTCTCAGTAATAGAACTCAGGCTGTTTGCAACAGACGGGGTCAAATCTGAATTTCTTGGAAGTTCTGTAATTTGGCAGTACGCCCAGAACCTTGTTTTGAGAAGGAAAGATATCTCAGTTTCAAGGTCTCAGCTGAGAGAGAGAAGAAGAACTCGTGAGGTGTTGGTCTGTCACATGTTATGAACCAGTATTGGGTCGGTCACATGAATGAAACAAAACGGTAAGGATTAATTCATTATGCTAAATCATGCAAATATATCTTGTCTGTGTATAGCCGTATATAAGACAACTGCTGGGATGTATGTAAACCTCCGACTTACATTTAATTTTTTGTCATTTAGCAGACGCTCTTATCCAGAGAGACTTACAGTTAGTGAGTGCATAATTTTTCTTATTTTTCATACTGCCCCCCCCCTGGGAATCGAACCCACAACCCTGGCGTTGCAAACGCCATGCTCTACCAACTGAGCTACATCCCTGCCGGCCATTCCCTCCCCTACCCTGGAAAACGCTGGGCCAATTATGCGCCGCCCCATGGGGTCTCCCGGTCGCGGCCCGGCTACGATAGAGCCTGGATTCGAACCAGGATCTCTAGTGGCACAGCGATGATGGCACCTTAGACCACTGCGCCACTCCGACTTCAACTGTATAAAGACATGCAGAACTTCTAACAGACGTTCACTACTGGTGCATTAAGTTGGTTGGGAACCCAGGGTTAGGGTTGGGAACCCAGGGTTAGGGTTAGGGTTGGGAACCCAGGGTTAGGGTTAGGGTTGGGAACCCAGGGTTAGGGTTAGGGTTGGGAACCCAGGGTTAGGGTTAGGGTTGGGAACCCTCTCCAGCACTGATAATAATAAAGGATGATCCAATTGTAAAGATTGAATTTGGAGTGTCCCTGTGGAAGGATTTCCACGACAGTGCACAACGGGGTTCCCCCAGGGGTTAGATTCTGGGGGACACTATTGTTTACGCTGTATAACAATAATAAAACAACAATAGTAACAATAATGAGAAAAATACTGAGAAAAATGGTAATATATAAACGTCCCTGCTGATGACACAGTACTGTGGTCCGTGGCGCCGTCTGTAAACCAAGCCTTTCCACATTCGCAGTCTGATTTTCCGAGACCTACAGGAGTCACTCTGGATCATAAGTCGGTACTTAACGCAAAACAGAATTCATGCTATTTTCTAGGTCCCATAACTTAAAAAAGACTTCAGCGACCTTGAAAATGAGTAGCCTTGAACAGAACACACACACGTTGAACGAGTTCCCCTCTTAGAAATATCTTGGTGTCTGGCTAGATGATAAACGGGGGTGTTTTTACTGAGCTGGCGAACAAGTTGAAGATCAAAATGGGGTTCATCTTCTTACTCGTAACCCTAACTAACCCTAACTTACCCTAACTAACCCTAACTTACCCTAACTAACCCTAACTAACCCTAAGTTACCCTAACTTACCCTAACTAACCCTAACTAGCCCTAACTAACCCTAACTAGAGAGAGACCAGCGTTCTCTTGCTTATTTACGAACCACTTCCTGTGTTTCTGTCATTGGTCAGGGTCAAAACAATAGAATACATTACAAAGAGCCCTTGGTCAATCAATCATTGGGCTGTTTTTCATCAGCGATGTAACAAAGTGCTTATCCAGAAGAAAACTAAAACCCCAAACAGCAGCAATGAAATGTAGAATGTCTGTGTCCACGGGGTAGAACACTACCCTGGCGTTACAAGCGCCGTGCTCTACCAGCTGAGTAAGAGACCTTGAGAGGAACCAGGCTCTGAGGGGTGGCCAGTCCTCCTTC
>NW_028162530.1:0-7500 GCF_964263955.1 Coregonus lavaretus
GTGAGAGAGAGAGAGAGAGAGAGAAAGAGAGAGAGAGTGTGTTGCATTATGGTTGTTTTTGAATGTAATGTGTTTTTACAGGGCTGGGACAGGGACTGAGTGATCCACTCTGAAACCTCTATTGTGTGCGTGTGTTTATAATGCAGGGATGGTGAAACAGCATGGCTTTCTGAGTCCAACCATTGTAGAAGAAAAGTGAACCGCATCACCAACAGGTAGTGCGTTATGTAGTGAGTACTAGTGATGCGCTGGTCAGCTGTTTGTTCACCTGCACCTGATAACCTCAACAGCCCGACTATATGTGATGAAGTGAAATCTGATGGCCGCCCCCGACCCTAAATTTGGATCAGGCCTTTTAGATAGGCCTTTTTTTAGGCTTCTAATTTCCGACATTTTGGTAGGCTATTTGTTAGTCAACTTATAATTACATTCACGCAGTTTCTCTTCTGTCATTACCTGTTGCCCCAGAAGACTAAGTAAACCCTTGCTCACCAGAATTATGTCATAAATCGATTGAATGAATGCTTCAATCTAGTTGACATTGTTAAAGTTTTCTCTTTCGTATCTGCGTCTCTCGTGCAGCAAATACGTTTAGGGACTGGGGAGAAAATGCAATAAAAAAAAAAATCAGGAAAACGTTTCCGTGCAGAACTTGACCATTTTTAAGGAAATTAAAAGCTGTTTCCGATTAGATTTCAGTTCGGCTTGGATGTATATTTTATGTGGTTGAAATACTATCAGTTTTCATGATGCTAACTAATATAGATAGCACCTTTACAGACCCTAACCGCACAATAATTCTCTCAAGATGCTGAAATGAGTAAATCACTCGAGTCCAAATGTACATTTGGTGTATCATTTTACAACAGGAAATGCATACTTCTGCAGGAGTTAATATTATATGAGGCTATCTGACCTGTCAGTGTCCAGATTTCAGTCAGGCTACATATATTCAGTTTAACCTGAATCTGAACAGACGCGTACAGTTCCCTTGACGTGCCATTTTGAATTTTGTGACTGTCGAATTTGTATAGTGCCTCACAATCATCACACATAACATCACACATAATCCTCTTTTACCACGTCACCAAATCTTTCCCAAACATTATGCTACTGTTCTGGCCCTAATTATTTCCAACTCTCAGTTTAGTAGCTGTTCTCGTACTGAATTAAACTCCGACATTTGTCATTTTTTTTTGCTTCAATGGATCAACGTTAAAAAAAAATCTGCCCAAGGTCCCAAAAGCATTTGGCGATTGACGTGTATTTGGCGAGCATACAGTTAGGCCCTAAAGCTGAGGATACGCACTAACGGCAGATAAAAAATAATGAGAGAAAAAAACTCAATGTAGCCTATAAATATGAATTGCACAAGAATTATACATTTTATGGATTTTTTAATGCATTTTCTTCTCTTTATTCAACACGCCCTTCATCCACACAATATGCATGACCATAAACCCACCAACTCCGCGGAAATAACGGCTGGGACTGCGGGTTATGAGTCAACTAGTGAGTACTGAAGGTGACGCCTGTTGTGCGTTAGGTAGTGAAGGTCGATGTCTTTCTATAAAGGTTAAAGGTCATAATTTTGATGCCGGCTTCGAGGAACACTACACTGACCTACCTACGCTATCGAACTCTGTGGCCGACGTGAGTAGGACTTTCAAGTGTGTTAACTCTCACAAGGCTGCCAGCCCGGATGGCATCCCGAGCCGCATTCTCAGACCATGCACAGATCAGCTGGCTGGAGTGTTTACAGACATATTCAATCTCTCCCTATCCCAGTAACCTTAGCTTTCTTGCTTGCAGGAATAAGCATGATGTCCACCATTATTTCTGCAAGCAAGAAAGCTAAGGTTACTGAACCTAATGACTATCGCCCCATTAGCACTCACCTCCATCATCATGAAGTGCTTTGAGAGGCTAGTCAAGGACCATATGACCTCCAACTTACCCGACACCCTAGACACACTACAATTTGCATACTGTCCACGGACGACACAATTGCCACTGCACTACACACCACCCTATCCCACCTGGGCAAGAGGAATACTTATGTGAGAATGCTGTTCATCGACAACAGCTCAGTTTTCAACACCATAGTGCCCTTCAAGCTCATCATTAAGCCCGGGCCTCCTGGGTCTGAACTCCTCCCTGTGCAACTGGGTCCTGGGTGGTGAGGGTAGGCAACAACACCTCCGCAATGCTGACCCTCAACACGGGGGCCCCTCAGGGGTGTGTGTTCAGCCCCCTCCTGTACTCCCTATTCACCAACGACTGCGTGGCAACGCATGATTCCAACTCAATCATCAAGTTTGCTGACGACGCGACAGTGGTAGGCCTGATCACCAACAATGATGAGACAGCCTACAGGGAGGAGGTTAGAGCCCTGGCGGAGTGGTGCCAGGAAAATAACCTCTCAACATCAACAAAACCAAGGAGCAGATCGTGGATTACAGGAGACAGAAGGTAGAGCACGCCCCCCATCCACATCGACGGGGCCGCAGTGGGGAGGGTCAAAAGCTTTAAATTCCTCGTCGTGCAAATCAGCGAGGACCTGACATGGTCCCGTCACATCGACACTGCGGTGAAAAAGGCGGAACAGCGCCTCTTCAACCTCAGGCGGCTGAAGAAATTTGTCACACACTTCAACAGATGCACCATTGAGAGCATCCTGTCGGGCTGCATCACCGCCTGGTAAGGCAACTGCACTGTCCTGAAACGCATGGCTCTTCGGAGGCTGGATCGGACAGCCCAACGCATCACCAGGGGCACGCTGCCCGCCCTCCAGGACATTTACAGAACACTGTGTTGACGGAAGGCCAAGAAGATCATTAAGGACCTCAGCCACCCGAGCCACAGACTGTTCACTCTGCTACCGTCTGGCAGACAGAGACGATACAGGAGCATCAGAGCCGGGACGAAGAGACTGAGAAACAGCTTCCATCACCAGACCATCAGACTGATAAACAGCTTCTATCACCAGACCATCAGACTGATAAACAGCTTCTATCACCAGACCATCAGACTGTTGAACAGCTTCTATTACCAGACCATCAGACTGTTGAACAGCTTCTATTACCATCAGACTGTTGAACAGCTTCTATTACCATCAGACTGTTGAACAGCTTCTATTACCATCAGACTGTTGAACAGCTTCTTTCACCAGGCCATCAGACTGTTGAACAGCTTCTTTCACCAGGCCATATCATTTTTTGTATGTCTTGTGTAAATTAATCCAATACACAGATAGCCATTAGGATTATTGGTACAGTGTTATTTGGATTGTTAATTGGATTCGTTCTGACATTCTTGATTTCTTGTTTTACATTTTTTTATTATTTGTGTATTTGTTTGACATTCTACTACATTGTTGGAGCTAACACAAGCATTTGGCTGCACCTGCTATAACATCTGCTAAACTGTGTATGCAACCAATACATTTTGATTTGATTATATAAACAAATCACGAATGATTTCCTTTGCTGCAGAATTCAAGTACATCCAAAGAGGTAGAAGTTTGTGTGACTTTAAGAAAGCTGCATTTTCTACGTCAAAATTGTGTTGTTACAAGCATAATGTCCTTTTGCAAAATATGCTGGTAAAACATCTGGAATCTTTAGTACATCAACAAAACCTCAATCAATGCTAACCTCAATCAATGCTAACCGATTTAGCATTTTCTCTTTTCCTTAACCCTACTCATGTATTTACAAATTACCATAATTTAGCAGGTGACAAATCTAATTCATGGGTACGGGACATGGATATTTCTGAATCAGTTAACCATTCAGTCGTCTCTTCATGCCAAGGTGATGCTAATTGCTAATTTGAAGGAAGGAAGTGAAGGGGAGATGCTAATTGCTAATTCGAAGGAAGGAAGTGAAGGGAGAGGCTAATTGCTGATGGACCGGCATATGATTGTGAATGATAGATGCAAATGACTGCCTTTCATTGTTTCCTGGTTGAGCTCAATATATATAGAGGGGACGTTTTGATCCCCCTCCCCCGTTAATGGTTTGCTCTTCATCCAGTAACACCTGATCCACGTTCAGTAGGTAAACATAGCAGGTAGAAATGTCACTAATAGAGCTGACTTGATTCCCTGTTCAATTCTAATTTCAGAGAGGCGTTTGTTCTGTGTAACACAGGCTGATATTACAAAGTGCCTATCACTGTAATAGACCATGTTGCTAACTGTTCTGTTGAAACCAATGCAGAATGACAACACAACCCCCTGCCATTATACGACACCCACACACACACACACACACACGCAAACACACACACACACACACACACACACACACACACACACACACACACACACACGCAAACACACACACACACACACACACACACACACACGCAAACACACACACACACACACACACACACCCTGTCATTATACTCCACAGACTCCTGCCTCACAGTTTAATTATTCAGGGCTATTAGCCTTTCAATCCGTCATTGACACTGGGCAGTGTGTGCGTGCGCGTGTCTAGGAGCTTGTATCACCACGGTGTTACTCCAGCGGTCCGACGGCACAGCGGACCTGCTCTCAGGAACACAGCAGTGTTACTCCAGCGGTCCGACGGCACAGCGGACCTGCTCTCGGGAACACAGCAGTGTTACTCCAGCGGTCCGACGGCACAGCGGACCTGCTCTCGGGAACACAGCAGCAGCTCCACTCTACGTGTACCGGTGCTCTCTGCCTGTCACTAGAAATCACAGACAACCTTTATTGCTACTGGTTCTACTCAGGATAGGATACATTAGCCAGGTCTCAGAGGAGGGGTAGGGTTTCAGTTTTACACCCCTCGGGTCTTTTAAAGTACAGCTTGTCATCATCTTGGTTGCCGGGCGGGATGTAAAATGGAAGGAGATTCACTGTAGCCTTCAGAACGGCTACAGTGAGATAAAGGGACAGACAGACACACTTAACATAGGATGGTATCGTAGCGTCTGTCAACAGACCTGTTTTCCAGGTCACAGATTTTTCCGTCACTGGTCATTTGGACAGATCACGATTTCGCAGGTGTTAGAATTTCGTAAGGGTATGGGACATTTGGCCTACGCTGAGAGTTTCCATTTAGGGGGTGAAGACTTCGCTAGTCTCGTTAGTATATTTTCTCATATATCTACCCCATCAAGCATCTGACGCGACTACGCAAGATTTTAGTTCTGGGTTTTGGAGATTAGGTACCGTACAACACCGTGGCCTGTGATTGTGACTGAAAATAGAAGTACACAACAAACAAAAAAGAATGTTTCTGCTGCCTTTAAGTTTTGCTTTATCATAATTCTTAACATTACACAATCTCTTCATGTTTTATTGCGGAATGTAATTGTCACTGAGCTAACATATGGAATTATTCTAAGATGGTCATACCATGAATCATTTAGCTATTTGATTTTTAATTTAAGAACCCCTTTAGGTATAAAAATAAATATTAAACAATTATTGATAAAATACTGAATTTGGCCTTTACTACTATATTCCATAGAAATGCATTGAATAACACATACATAAAATCATAAGGAATAAGGTTTTGAAGTGTCTGTCCTATATCTTGGAGACATAAGAAAGCTCAGGAAATATTTTTGTTTTTTTGGACACATACTAAACCCCTTATATTTTAAATTGTCATGGATTCAGCCGAGGCTGCTCCTCCTCCTTGCTCGGGTAGGCTTCGGCGTTTGTCATCACCGGAGTACTAGCTGCTACCGATCTATGTTTCTGTGTTCTGCTTGTTTTGTCTTCATTGTACACACCTGGTTCCCATTATGTCGAACCCTCAACCCTGGCGTTGCAAACACCATGCTCTACCAACATCCGGCTATTCCCTCCCCTACCCTGGACGAATTGTACGCCGCCCCATGGATATCCCGGTCGCGGCCGGCTACGACAGAGCCTGGATTCGAACCAGGATCTCTAGTGGCACAGCTGGCGATCTCTAGTGGCGCAACTGCGATGCAGTGCCTTAGACCACTGCGCCACTCGCCATTTGTTATTTATGAGTAAAGTACGTTGTCTACTAGCTCTGTGCGCCTGACTCCGTCCTACCGCTACACACTGACGCCTGACATCAATAGACTCTAAAGGATTTTAGAAGCCTAGTGCAGTCAAAAACATAAAACTTGATTGTGTTTTATAAACACTGAGTGTACAAAACATTATGAACACCTGCTCTTTCCATGACATAGGCTGACCAGGTGAATCCAGGCGAAAGATATGATTCCTTATTGATGTCACTTGTTAAATCCACTTCAATCCGTGTAGATGAAGGGGAGGAGACAGATTAAAGAAGGATTTCTTAAGCCTTGAGACAATTGAGACATGGATTGTGTATGTGTGCCGTTCAGAGGCTGAATGGGCAAGACAAAAGATTGAAGTGCCTTTGAACAGGGTATGGTAGTAGGTGTCAGGTGCACTGGTTTGTGTCAAGAACTGCAACGCTGCTGGGCTTTTCACACTCAACAGTTTCCCGTGTGTATCAAGAATGGTCCACCACCAAAAGGACATCCAGCAAACTTAAAACAAATGTGGAGTCGACATGGGCCAACATCCCTGTGGAACGCTTTCAACACCTTGGAGGGTCCATGCCCCGACGAATTGAGGCTGTTCTGAGGGCAAAATGGGAGGGGGGGGGGGGGGGGGGGGGTGCAACTCGATATTAGGAAGGTCTTCTTAATGTTTTGTACACTCAGTGTATATTTCCACACTATGAGGTTGGAATAATACTGTGAAATTGTGTAAATGATGATAATGCCCTTTTAGTGTAAGAGCTGTTTTGAAAAGACCGCCTGAAATGTCAGCTTGCTTTGGTGGGATGGAGCTTTGGTCTTCAATCCAAACCTCTCTGCCAATAACAGCTCATTTTCAGTTTTCCCCTCCCCACTCAGACCACTCCCAGTCCCCACTCAGACCACTCCCAGTCCCCACTCAGACCACTCCCAGTCCCCACTCAGACCACTCCCCTCCCCACTCAGACCACTCCCAGTCCCCACTCAGACCACTCCCAGTCCCCACTCAGACCACTCCCAGACAGTTCTAGCAAAATTCTTGCTTGGGAAATTGCTATTTTTCTAAGAAGCTATTTTCCAAGTGTCTTGGAGTGGATGGACACACTGTTTGATAGGTACATGTCATCACTGGTGTTATCTTTCTGCATCTTTCCAATGAATGTAGTCTCAGTCAGTTCACTTTTCTCCTCTCACACGGCCACATCATTGTCCATTGTGTTCTCTCTCTCTTGGCACATATTCCAACGAAGGCCCTAATGTACGCTGTGATGGATCGGTTATGAAAGAGGAGCCTTCAGAACATCCCAAGACAGATGTCTCCAACAACGCCCCCACAGCCTTCTGATGCTGGATGAGTAGTATGGCGAACAACCACGGCCCTGTGTGTGTGTGTGTGTGCTTGTGCATGCGTGTGTGTGTGTGTGTGCGTGTGTGTGCGCGTGTGTGTGTGTCCGTGTGTGTGTGCGTGTG
>NW_028162530.1:10000-135000 GCF_964263955.1 Coregonus lavaretus
TGTATAAGGCCATAAATCAACAGGAAAACGCTCATCCAGATGCAGCGCTCCTAGTGGCAGGGGACTTTAATGCAGGGAAACTTAAATCCGTTCTACCTAATTTCTACCAGCATGTTAAATGTGCAACCAGAGGAAAAAAAACTCTGGACCACCTTTACTCCACACACAGAGACGCATACAAAGCTCTCCCTCGCCCTCCATTTGGCAAATCTGACCATAACTCTATCCTCCTGATTCCTGCTTATAAGCAAAAACTAAAGCAGGAAGCACCAGTGACTCGGTTAATAAAAAAGTGGTCAGATGACGCAGATGCTAAGCTACAGGACTGTTTTGCTAGCACAGACTGGAACATGTTCCGGGATTCTTCAGACAGCATTGAGGAGTACACCACATCAGTCACTGGCTTCATCAATAAGTGCATCGATGATGTCGTCCCCACAGTGACCGTACGTACATACCCCAACCAGAAGCCATGGATTACAGGAAACATCCGCACTGAGCTAAAGGGTAGAGCTGCCGCTTTCAAGGAGCGGGACTCTAACTCGGACGCTTATAAGAAATCCCGCTATGCCCTCCGATGAACCATCAAACAGGCAAAGAGTCAATACAGGACTAAGATTGAATCGTACTACACTGGCTCTGACGCTCGTCGGATGTGGCAGGGCTTGAAAACGATTCCAGACTACAAAGGGAAGCACAGCCGCAAGCTGCCCAGTGACACAAGCCTACCAGACGAGCTAAACCACTTCTATGCTCGCTTCGAGGCAAGCAACACTGAAGCATGCATGAGAGCACCAGCTGTTCCGGATGACTATGTGATCACGCTCTCCGTAGCCGATGTGAGTAAGACTTTTAAGCAGGTCAACATTCACAAGGCCGCAGGGCCAGACGGATTACCAGGACGTGTACTCCGAGCATGTGCTGACCAACTGGCACGTGTCTTCACTGACATTTTCAACATGTCCCTGACTGAGTCTGTAATACCAACATGTTTCAAGCAGACCACCATAGTCCCCGTGCCCAAGGACTCTAAGATAACCTGCCTAAATGACTACCCACCCGTAGCACTGACGTCTGTAGCCATGAAGTGCTTTGAAAGGCTGGTCATGGCTCACATCAACAGCATTATCCCAGAAACCCTGGACCCACTCCAATTTGCATACCGCCCCAACAGATCCACAGATGATGCAATCTCTATTGCATTCCACACTGCCCTTTCCCACCTGGACAAGAGGAACACCTACATGAGAATGCTATTCATTGACTACAGCTCAGCATTCAACACCATAGTGCCCTCTAAGCTCATCACTAAGCTAAGGATCCTGGGACTAAACACCTCCCTCTGCAACTGGATCCTGGACTTCCTGACGGGCCGCCCCCAGGTGGTAAGGGTAGGTAACAACACATCTGCCACACTGATCCTCAACACGGGGGCCCCTCAGGGGTGCGTGCTCAGTCCCCTCCTGTACTCCCTGTTCACCCATGACTGCATGGCCAGGCACGACTCCAACACCATCATTAAGTTTGCCGACGACACAACAGTGGTAGGCCTGATCACCGACAACGATGAGACAGCCTATAGGGAGGAGGTCAGAGACCTGGCCGTGTGGTGCCAGGACAACAACCTCTCCCTCAACGTGACCAAGACAAAGGAGATGATTGTGGACTACAGGAAAAAAAAGAGAACTGAGCACGCCCCCATCCTCATCGACGGGGCTGTAGTGGAACAGGTTGAGAGCTTCAAGTTCCTTGGTGTCCACATCACCAACGAACTATCATGGTCCAAACACACCAAGACAGTCGTGAAGAGGGCACGACAAAGCCTATTCCCCCTCAGGAGACTGAAAAGATTTGGCATGGGTCCTCAGAACCTCAACAAATTCTACAGCTGCACCATCGAGAGCATCCTGACTGGTTGCATCACCGCCTAGTATGGCAACTGCTTGGCCTCCGACCGCAAGGCACTACAGAGGGTAGTGCGTACGGCCCAGTACATCACTGGGGCCAAGTTTCCTGCCATCCAGGACCTCTATACCAGGCGGTGTCAGAGGAAGGCCCTCAAAATACAGAACAGCGCCGGAAGAAGATGGCTGCCGTTTTACAGCCCTCTAACCAATTGTACTATTATGTGTGTTTTTCTGCGTTATTTGTAATTTATTTTGTACATAATGTTTCTGCCATCGTCTCTTATAACCAAAGAGAGCTTCTGGATATCAGGACAGCGATTACTCACCTCGCGTTGGACGAAGACTTTTTCTTCAACGAGGCGTTCGCGAAGGATATTCTACAGACACCCAACAAGGCCCAGATCCCCGTCATTCGCGTGAGGAAGAGACGGAGATATCGTGGACGCAGATCCGGGTGCCTTGTAAGGATCCGACGGCGAACGAGTAAACTGCCTCTCCCATCAATCCTATTAGCCAACGTTCAAGCTTTTGAGAATAAAATGGACGATTTAAGATTACGGTTATCCTACCAACGGGACATTAAAAACTGTAATATCTTATGTTTCACGGAGTCGTGGCTGAACGACAACAATGATAACATTCAGCTAGCAGGCTATACGCTACATCGACAGGACAGAACGGCAGACTCTGGTAAGACAAGGGGCGGCGGTCTGTGTATATTTGTAAACAACAGCTGGTGCACAAAATCAAATACTAAGGAAGTCTCGAGGTTTTGCTCGCCTGAGGTAGAGTATCTTATGATAAGCTGTAGACCACACTATTTACCAAGAGAGTTTTCATCTATATTTTTCATAGCTGTCTATTTACCACCACAAACCAATGCTGGCATTAAGATTGCACTGAATGAGTTGTACAAGGCCATTAATCAACAGGAAAACGCTCATCCAGATGCAGCGCTCCTAGTAGCCGGGGACTTTAATGCAGGGAAACTTAAATCCGTTCTACCTCATTTCTACCAGCATGTTAAATGTGCAATCAGAGGGGAAAAAACTCTAGACCACCTTTACTCCACACACAGAGACGCATACAAAGCTCTCCCTCGCCCTCCATTTGGCAAATCTGACCATAACTCTATCCTCCTGATTCCTGCTTATAAGCAAAAACTGAAGCAGGAAGCACCAGTGATTCGGCTAATAAAAAAGTGGTCAGATGACGCAGATGCTAAGCTACAGGACTGTTTTGCTAGCACAGACTGGAACATGTTCCGGGATTCTTCAGACAGCATTGAGGAGTACACCACATCAGTCACTGGCTTCATCAATAAGTGCATCGATGATGTCGTCCCCACAGTGACCGTACGTACATACCCCAACCAGAAGCCATGGATTACAGGAAACATCCGCACTGAGCTAAAGGGTAGAGCTGCCGCTTTCAAGGAACGGGTCTCTAACCCGGACGCTTATAAGAAATCCCGCTATGACCTCCGACGAACCATCAAACAGGCAAAGAGTCAATACAGGTCTAAGATTGAATCATACTACACTGGCTCTGACGCTCGTCGGATGTGGCAGGGCTTGAAAACTATTACAGACTACAAAGGGAAGCATAGCCGCGAGCTGCCCAGTGACACAAGCCTACCAGACGAGCTAAACCACTTCTATGCTCGCTTCGAGGCAAGCAACACTGAAGCATGCATGAGAGCACCAGCTGTTCCGGACGACTATGTGATCACGCTCTCCGTAGCCGATGTGAGTAAGACTTTTAAGCAGGTCAACATTCACAAGGCCGCAGGGCCAGACGGATTACCAGGACGTGTACTCCGAGCATGTGCTGACCAACTGGCAAGTGTCTTCACTGACATTTTCAACATGTCCCTGACTGAGTCTGTAATACCAACATGTTTCAAGCAGACCACCATAGTCCCCGTGCCCAAGAACTCTAAGATAACCTGCCTAAATGACTACCGACCCGTAGCACTGACGTCTGTAGCCATGAAGTGCTTTGAAAGACTGGTCATGGCTCACATCAACAGCATAATCCCAGAAACCCTAGACCCACTCCAATTTGCATACCGCCCCAACAGATCCACAGATGATGCAATCTCTATCGCACTCCACACTGCCCTTTCCCACCTGGACAAGAGGAACACCTACGTGAGAATGCTATTCATTGACTACAGCTCAGCATTCAACACCATAGTGCCCTCTAAGCTCATCACTAAGCTAAGGATCCTGGGACTAAACACCTCCCTCTGCAACTGGATCCTGGACTTCCTGACGGGCCGCCCCCAGGTGGTAAGGGTAGGTAACAACACATCTGCCACACTGATCCTCAACACGGGGGCCCCTCAGGGGTGCGTGCTCAGTCCCCTCCTGTACTCTCTGTTCACCTATGACTGCATGGCCAGGCACGACTCCAACACCATCATTAAGTTTGCCGACGACACAACAGTGGTAGGCCTGATCACCGACAACGATGAGACAGCCTATAGGGAGGAGGTCAGAGATCTGGCCGTGTGGTGCCAGGACAACAACCTCTCCCTCAACGTGACCAAGACAAAGGAGATGATTGTGGACTACAGGAAAAAAAAGAGGACTGAGCACGCCCCCATTCTCATCGACGGGGCTGTAGTGGAACAGGTTGAGAGCTTCAAGTTCCTTGGTGTCCACATCACCAACGAACTATCATGGTCCAAACACACCAAGACAGTCGTGAAGAGGGCACGACAAAGCCTATTCCCCCTCAGGAGACTAAAAAGATTTGGCATGGGTCCTCAGATCCTCAAAAAATTCTACAGCTGCACCATCGAGAGCATCTTGACTGGTTGCATCACCGCCTGGTATGGCAACTGCTTGGCCTCTGACCGCAAGGCACTACAGAGGGTAGTGCGTACGGCCCAGTACATCACTGGGGCAAAGCTCCCTGCCATCCAGGACCTCTATACCAGGCGGTGTCAGAGGAAGGCCCTCAAAATTGTCAAAGACTCCAGCCACCCTAGTCATAGACTGTTCTCTCTGCTACCGCATGGCAAGCGGTACCGGAGTGCCAAGTCTAGGTCCAAAAGACTTCTCAACAGCTTCTACCCCCAAGCCATAAGACTCCTGAACAACTAATCATGGCTACCCGGACTATTTGCACTGCCCCCCCACCCCATCCTTTTACGCTGCTGCTACTCTGTCAATTATTTATGCATAGTCACTTTAACTCTACCCACATACACAGACAAACCGTGTAAGGAAATATAGACCTGTCAACACAGAGATACAATAGGCGGAAATATCAACTATGAATATTTATGAAAACGTAAGATTTACTTTTTGGTAGCTGATTAATAGACAACTTTCCAAGTCGAATGTGTTCTCATTCAGAACTGTATGGACCTGCCTGATAAAAATACATACAGTTACATGTTGTATTATGTTGTGGGTATTGTACTAAGCTCTAGGTAAAAGAAGTGGGCTCAGACATTGAAATGACATTCTTTCGTGTTCAAGGTTCCTTGAAGGATTATGTATCTTTAGCACCTACTCTAATGAAGTCAGGAGGCCATCATATATTATCTTTGGGGCCACCCTGGAGTTAGCCTCAAAACCAATATGGCATCGAAAATCCAATATGTCTGCCATAATACCATTTGATGGAGGTTAAATCACATGTAAATATGAATTGTACACCATTTTGAAAACACTCATGCACATAAAAACCCTTACACAATAGAATTTGTTGCTGCAAACTTCCCGCAAGTTTTTTGCCAAATTTCTGCAAAATAAATAGAGAGCCGCAAAATGTTGCCAGAAGTTTTGCAAATGTTTGTCACTAGTGGTGAATTTTGTGGCAAACCTTTGGCAACAATAATATTTATTGCCGCTAGTGGCAAACATTAGTTTTTCTGGAAAATAAAGAATGATCTCGAGATTCTATTTTAATCCGTGGTGAACCTGTGGCAATAATATGTATCACCTCTAGTGGCAAAACAGTTTACCAGAAGTTGTTTGTGGTGAACACATGAGTTCTAAGACCAGTCACCGTTGATGACCAGTCAGGGGGAAAATAAAATTCAGTTGGAAATGGAAACCAAGCAATCTACCTACCAAAGTTGTCCAGTGAGTGTCTAATTTATTGATTTGACTTCCTAATAAACTTTAAATTGTGTTAGCTAATTGATGCCTTGTTAGCAATGTCATGTTTTATGGGATAGAGTTTAAACACATTTTGTTGCTATATCAGTTTCAACTCGTCAGTGCCACTGACAGGCTAGCTAACTAGCTAACGTCAGTGATCATGTTTTTTTTTTTTTGCACAATTCATGTGATAGCTAGCTAGCTAACTAATGATTTGCTGGATTTTTTTTTTAACACATATATTTTTAGGTGATGACGTTGCTGTCTTTTAATACCAATACGCATGTCAATGTGCTAGCATCAGCTGTTCAGTAGCATGTTAGCTAGCACAACAGCTAACGTTAGCTAAGGTAGCTATCAAAAAATATGACTTGACATTTTGCAGGTGGATACCCTTCCTCTACCCGGGGTGTTGGAGGATTCTGCATTGGGAAGAGGATGCATCAACACCCTGGAAAGATGTGTGTGGTGCACTTCAGTCATTACACTTTTTTTTGTGATAAATTAGTGCATCGTCTTCAAGATTGATGAGGTAAGAAAATGCGTGTATTATTCTCGTAAATGTAGCCAATAAATTCATTAGATCTTTCATTGCTTTAAACTAGTAGCTAGCTCATCTAAATCATGTGTTGTTACTTCTCTCTTTCTAGAATCAGTTACCAGGCAAAGATACACATATCTTTCATCAAATTTTCATCTACAAAAAAAAGAAGCCTTCCATCAAATTGAGGACAGAAAAATTTACGTGCACCAGGTCAAGACTCCTTGCATCAATGGCCGGGAGATGTAAGTTAACAATAATCAAATTTGTCAAAGATAAAATGAATTGCCATATTAGGCATAACTCCATTTTTGTGTTACTTCTCTTCCAACCAAGCCTTATACACCTGAGTCAGGAAGAAGACACGGCTAGTAGAAACTGGCTCAGTCAGGAAGAAGACACGACTAGTAGAAACTGGCTCAGTCAGGGAGAAGACACGACTAGTAGATAACTGGCTCAGTCAGGAAGAAGACACGACTAGTAGAAACTGGCTCAGTCAGGAAGAAGACACGACTAGTAGAAACTGGCTCAGTCAGGAAGAAGACACGACTAGTAGAAACTGGCTCAGTCAGGAAGAAGACACGACTAGTAGAAACTGGCTCAGTCAGGAAGAAGACACGACTAGTAGAAACTGGCTCAGTCAGGAAGAAGACACGACTAGTAGAAACTGGCTCAGTCAGGAAGAAGACACGACTAGTAGAAACTGGCTCAGTCAGGAAGAAGACACGACTAGTAGAAACTGACTCAGTCAGGAAGAAGATACAACTAGTAGAAACTGGCTCAGTCAGGAAGAAGATACAACTAGTAGACAACTGGCTCAGTCAGGAAGAAGATACAACTAGTAGACAACTGGCTCAGTCAGGAAGAAGATACAACTAGTAGACAACTGGCTCAGTCAGGAAGAAGATACAACTAGTAGACAACTGGCTCTTAATGATGATGTCCCCAGTCTAGATTGAAGATCATAATTAGTTGATTAGTTTGAATCAACCTTGCGTTGAGGCTTGGCTGGGAACAGTTGACACTTAGTAGGCCTAAGTCCCAGTTTATGCTACATCATTTGTTTTAATAGCATTTATACAAGGCAGATTATTTCTCTACAGGGTGGCAAAGCTGGGCATGGACCCCCCCCCCAGAAAGAATTTGTGCCTCCCCAGTTTTGTTTCTCCATAAACATAACAAATGGTATATGAATTACCCTGCCTGGTTTTGCCAGTGTAGCTCTGCCGGGCCTGTGCGCTTAAGATCTGAGGAAAGGTGAGGGAGGGGCATGTAATAACATAATATTTAGTAGTTAAAATCCCAAAAATGCATTCTGATTGGAAACCTAGCCATGTAATGTCATAAGGTACCGCCTTCATTACCTTGTTTAGGAAGCTCATTGGTTACCAGGGTGTTCATTTTTTCTCACAGAGAGGGGGAAAAAGTTGTGCAGACAGCTACAGCTAATAATAGACTAGCTATTATCTACAAGCTTCATTACGTTTTGGTAACAGCAGGCTGAAAAATTATAGCTAGTTGGCCTAGCTGTGATCAGCATGGATATCCAAAAATGGCTGCCCCAGTCACTAGCACCCGACAGCCTGTTGGATCTGACCAGAGCTGAACCAGTGGAAGCAGAGTTTATTGTGGCATGCACATTCTTGCGATGTGAAATCGCAATCATTATTTGTCAGCAATGCCGACAGTGTTGTTGGCACTGAAACATAATTAACATTTTGGGGGGCATCTACAGCAATGTGAGAATGTATTCAGTGAACATAGACTCTTAACACAGAGCAAGATTTACAGCTGCACCATCGAGAGCATCCTGACAGGTTGCATCACTGCCTGGTATGGCAACTGCTAGGCGCTACAGAGGGTAGTGCGTACGGCCCAGTACATCACTGGGGCCAAGTTTCCTGCCATCCAGGACCTATATACTAGGTGGTGTCAAAGGAAGGCCCAAAAAATTGTCAAAGACTCCAGTCACCCAAGTCATAGACTGTTCTCTCTGCTTCTGCATGGCAAGCGGTACCGGAGTGCCAAGTCAAGGTCCAAAAGGCTCCTTAACAGCTTCTACCCCCAAGCCATAAGACTGCTAAACAATTAATCAAATGGCCACCCGGACTATTGCATGGACCCCCCCCCCCCCCCCCCCCCCCCCTTTGTTTTACACTGCTGCTACTCGCTGTTTATAAGTTTTGCATAGTCACTTTACCCTACTGCACATTGACTCGGTACCGGCACCCCCTGTATATAGCCTATTATTGTTATTTTATTGTGTTATTTAAATAAAACAATGTTTTACTTTAGTTTGTTTAGTAAATATTTTCTTAACTCTATTTTCTTAAAACTGCATTGTTGGTTAAGGGCTTGTAAATAAGCATTTCACAGTAAGGTCTACACCTGTTGTATTCGGCGCATGTGACAAATACAATTTGATTTGATGTTACATCAACGAAAAGCCCAGCATGTCCAGCTGGCATTTTGAGAGGGTGCATATTTTTCTTGCGTTATTCTATAAAATAACAGTTGTTGATGTGTACGGCTACATTTCAGACACATTTTTGTAACAGAAGAACAGTAGTAGGACCAATCTACCTTGTGTTATTATGGCTCTAAGGTAATACTAGTTGTGCCCCCCAATGGATATAAAATACCCCATCAGGCATGTCATCCTGGAGCCGGGCCTCTGTCTTTCCAGGCATGTCATCCTGGAGCCGGGCCTCTGTCTTTCCAGGCATGTCATCCTGGAGCCTCTGTCTTTCCACTCCTTTCCTCTTTTGACCTCACCCTTTCCTAGTCACTTCCCACAAGGCAGGAAATACGCTTGACCTCACCTTCAATAGAGGGTGTTTGCCTACTAATCTCACTGCAACCCCTCTCTGATCACTACTTTGTGTCCTTTTCTCTCTATCTCCCTAACCACTCAGCCCCTACTCAGATACGCCGCCGCAATCTTCGCTCTATCCAGCTACTCTCTCCTCTTCTACCCTATCCTCTCTTCCTTCTGCTATATCCTTCTCCCTCCTGTCTCCTGACTCTGCCTCTTCGACCCTACACTCCTCCCTTTCTGCATCCTTTGACTCTCACAATCCCCTTTCCTCCCGGCCGGCCCCAATCTTCGCCTCCTGCTCCGTAGCTGAGGGACTCACTACGTGCAAACAGAACAGGGCTGCGGGCAGCTGAGCGGAAATGGAGGAAAACTAAACTTCCAGAGGACCTATCTTCCTTCCACACCCTCCTCTCTACCTTCTCTTCCTCTGTATCCGCTGCTAAAGCTGCTTTCTATCACTCTTGATTTCAAGCTTCTGCCTCCAACCCTGGGAAACTCTTCTCCACTTTCTCCTCCCTCCTTAATCCTCCACCTCCTCCCCCTCCCTCTTCCCTCTCTGCGGATTACTTTGTCAAACACTTTGAAAAAAAGGTTGACGACATCCGCTCCTCATTCACACAGCCTACTGAGTCCACTGGTCTCACTCACACAGAACTACCCTACGCCTTGACCTCTTTCTCCCCTCTCTCTCCAGATGACATCCTGCGACTAGTGAGGTCTGGTCGCCCGACAACCTGCCCGCTAGACCCCATCCCCTCCTCCCTTCTCCAGACCATCTCTGGAGACCTTCTCCCATTCCTCACTTCCCTTACCAACTCATCCCTGACCACCGGCTGCATCCCCTCTGACTTCAAAATGTCCCAAGTCTCTCTACTCCTCAAGAAACCAACACTACTCCTCTGACGTCAAAAACTACAGACCTGTATCCCTTCTTTCTTTTCTTTCCAAAACACTTGAGCCTGCTGTCTGTGATCAACTCTCACGTTATCTCTCTCAGGATGATCTTCTTGACCCTAACCAGTCAGGCTTCAAGGCGGCTCACTCAACCGAGACTGCTTTTCTCTGTGTCACGGAGGCTCACCGCACTGTCAAAGCTGACTCTCTCTACTCTGTTCTCATCTTCCTAGATCTATCCGCTGCTTTCGACACCGTGAACCATCAGATCCTCCTCTACACCCTCTCAGGGCTGGGTGTCTCAGGCTCTGCACACTCCTAGATTACCATCCTACCTGGCAGGTTGCTCCTACTAGGTGGCGTGGAGAGGATCTGTGTCTGCACCATGTGCTCTCACTACTGGTGTCCCCCAGGGCTTGGTTCTAGGCCCTCTCCTCTTTCCTCTTTGCACCAAGTCACTTGGCTCTGTCATATCCTCACATGGTCTCCCCTATCATTACTATACGGATGACACTCAACTACTCATCTCCTTCCCCCTTCTGACACCCAGGTGGCGTCACACATCTCTACATGCCTGGCAGATATCTCGGCTTGGATGTCGTCCCACCACCTCAAGCTCAATCTCGACAAAACAAAGCTGCTCTTCCTCCCGGGATAAGGCCTGCCCACTCCAATACCTCTCCATCATGGTTGACAACACCACTATGTTCCCCTCCCAGAGTGCAAAGAACTTTGGCGTGACCCTGGACAACACCCTGTTGTTCTCTACAAACATCAAAGCAGTGACTCGCTGCTTCTGGTTCATGCTCTACAACATCCGTAGAGTAAGACCTTTCCTCACACAGGAAGTGGCGCAGGTCCTAATACAGCCACTTGTCATCTCCCGTCTAGACTACTGCAAATCTTTGTTGGCTGGGATCCCCGCTTGTGCCATCAAAACTCTGCAACTTATCCAGAATGCCGCAGCCCACCTGGTGTTCAACCTTCCTCAGTTCTCCCATGTAACCCTGCTTCTCCGCACACTCCACTGGTTTGCGGTCTAAGCTCACATCATCATCAAGACCCTGGTGCTTGCCTACGGAGCAGCAAAGGGAACTGCACCTGCTTACCTTCAGGCTATGGTCAAACCCTACATCCCAACCCAAGCACTCAGTTCTGCCACCTCTGGTCTCTTGGCCTTTCCACCTCTAAGGGAGGGCAGCTCCTGCTCAGCCCAGTTAAAGTTATTCTCTGTGTTGGCACCCCAATGGTGGAACAAGCTTCCCCAAAAGTCAGGACAGAGGAGTCCCTGGTAATCTTTCGAATACGTCTGAAACTCTTTGAAGAGTATCTTAAATAAGTGATGGCCAAGTGCCATCTCTGAGTCGTTTCAGCAAAATATTCAGTAGGTTGCTGGCACTACACGACTGGCTAAGAGCAGCTCTGTTGGAGTTACTTTTGTGGAAAACTTTGACACCTTTTAGAAACAGAAGATGTTCTACAAAGAGGACGGTGCCTTGACCCTGTCCTCGCATTTCAAGGCTGAGTTGAGACATTGACTTATCAACACCCCAAATCCCAACCATACATTATCAGCATTATCATCATACTGCAGGCTCGTAACAATTAACCATAATTGACTCTTGTTTTAACCCACATCCTCTCTCGAGGCATCGGCCCAATGGTACAGTTCTAGACAATCTTGTATCTATTCCAATTCAAGCCAACCCCATGGTATTTTCTAGTAGGGGGGATACCTGTTGAACAGTCGTAAATGTGGAACTTGGTTAAAAAAATGCCCATCTGAAGTAACTTGTGCTCTTAGCAAATTGTCTGACCTGCTGTCTAACTATGCTCAATCTGAATTACTGATAGCAGTGATCTTAATCTAGATTGGTTGATGCCAGTATCTGATGAGTTGAAAGATATTTGTACTGAGCTAAATCTAACTCAGCTGATAGCTAAACAACCCCAACTTTAAACACTGAAAAATCTACTCTATTAGATATTATTCTAACAAATGCCCCTCATAAGTTTACAGCCAATGGGATATTTGCCAATGAGATCAGTGACCATTTTCCCGTTGCCTGTATAATTGATGTTAAACTACCTAAATCTCGCTCACGCATTATTATAAAGAGACATTTGGGGATTTTAATGAGCGAATTTTTTTTGGTCTGAGCTGGGATTGAGTAACTGGGGGGTTGTGTCAACTTTCACTGACTCGGATCAGGCCCTTAATTGTTTTATTTCCCTGTTTAACTCTGTTGCAGATAAACATGCGCCGTACAAAAAACTAAGGGTAAAAGAACTATGTAATTCTTGGTTTACGGATGAATTGTCTGAGAAATTACAGGAAATAAATTTAGCTTGGGCTAAGGCTAGATGGACTGATTCTACGTCTGATTGGCTGTCCTTCAGACATCTGAGAAGTAGATGTCTATCCCTGGTTAAAAAAAGCTAAATCAACTTCTTGAATTGTGTATCAGAGAGTGGTGGTAATCCAGTCAACTTCTGGAAAGTGGTCAAATCTTTGAGAAAAGAAAACTCCACCCCCTCGGTACCCCCAGAAGGTTGTGACAGCCTCTGCTCCCATTCTAGACAAAATGGAAATGTGTGATGCTTTTAATAACCATTTTGCTTCAGCTGGCCACCTGTTTGAAAGGATAATCTCTGAAAATCCATCTCATCCCAATAGAGGGAGTCATTTAGTCACCTCAGAACAGATTGTAGAGAATGATGCACTAACAGACTCACATACTTTATTTTCATTTCAACCCTTTGATGTCTATGATGTACTAATTGTTTTGCTAAAGATCGATGTAAAAAAAAAAAACCATAGGAGGTGATTTACTTGATCTTACTGCCGCTCCACTTATTACAGAACCACTGACCAACAGTACCAGTCAAAAGTTTGGACACACCTACTCATTCCAGGGTTTTTCTTAGTTTTTACAATTTTCTACATTGTAGAGTAATAGTGAAGACATCAAAACTATTAAATAACACATATGGAATCATGTAGTAACCAAAAAAGTGTTAAACAAATCAAAATATATTTTATATTTGAGATTCTTCAAATAGCCACCCTTGGCCTTGATGACAGCTTTGCACACTCTTGGCATTCTCTCAACCAACTTCACCTGGAATGCTTTTCCAACAGTCTTGAAGGAGTTCCCACATATGCTGAGCACTTGTTGGCTGCTTTTCCTTCACTCTGCCGTCCGACTCATCCCAAACCATCTCAATTGGGTTGAGGTCGGGTGATTGTGGAGGCCAGGTCATCTGATGCAGCACTCCATCACTATCCTTCTTGGTAAAATAGCCCTTACACAGCCTGGGGGTGTGTTGGGTCATTGTCCTGTTGAAAAACAAACGATAGTCCCACTAAGCCCAAACCAGATGGGGATGGCGTATCGCTGCAGAATGCTGTGGTGGCCACAAATTTACCGGCGGGCTCTTGGTGCGGTTATCTCAAAAACGAAAGCCCTTTTGAGGATTGGCCATCAGCCTGTTCTTATTGAACGTGAATCCATGTTTTGCTTCTTTGTCTGATTCGTTGCTTTTTATCTCACAGTAAGACCTTTAGATTGAGATCCTGAAAATGCAAATGAATTACTTAAAAATCATACAATGTGATTTTCTGGATTTTTGTTTCAGATTCCGTCTCTCACAGTTGAAGTGTACCTATGATAAAAATTACAGACCTCTACATGCTTTGTAAGTAGGAAAACCTGCAAAATCGGCAGTGTATCAAATACTTGTTCTCCCCACTGTATGTTCAGTCCCATTATGGTGTCTGTGACAACATGGGCAGCACCATTGAGGCCATCTCAATTTTAAAGTGGTTAATCTCTTCTTCTACTACTTCTATGAGTTGGTAAACAAACAAACAAACTGAAAGAGTGCATACTGCCACCTGGAGTGTGTTCTTTGAACAGGTATAAAGCCAAGGTTGGCAATTAACTGCCACCTGCAGTTATGGAATGTTTGGTCGCAAGTATAATTTATTGGCTGATCCCATGCTAAAACGGGCTTTGGGGCATAAGAGTTGTCTATCTACGGATCCTGCCTAGTTCTACTCCTAAATGCCCAGCACCTGTCGCCTTGGACTCATTAGTGGACTCTTGATGGCCACATTAAAAGGTATATCATCATCAGATCATTTAGATCATATGGATCATATTAGAACATCTTAACTGCCTTCATTGAACATGACCCAGATATAGGCTCTCAATGCGTACAATGCTGAACAGGATCACTGCATACAATGCTGAACAGGATCCCTGCATACAATACTGAGACAACGAGCCGCAGAACAATTTGTCTGGTGTCTGAATCTCTTCCCGCTTCGTCTTCTCCACATATGTCCGTCTTCAAGGAGAGCCATTTCTCTCAGTGCCAATTTCCTGTCTGCCAATGTCAAATAGTTGTTTATTCAGTGGCTGCCCAATCCCTGCCTGCTGACACTGAGGTATATCAACAGTGACAAAAGGATATTGGAATACTTATCTTGGAATTAATACATTAGCCCAAACTTAAATAAATGTCACAAGATCAACATATCTGGGAATGATTGGGCAGAGGAGAGAGACACAATCTGTGTCCCAAATGGCACCCTGAGCATTCCCTACGTAGTGCACTACTTTTGACCAGAGCCCTATGGCCTCTGGTCAAAAGTAGTGCACTATGTAAGAGATAGGGTGCCATTTGGGACACAGCCAGAGTCTAGATGTGAAGGACACTGCTTCATCATTCATTAATTATAGAGTAATAGGGGCAGATGAAATGGTTATTTCATCACAGTGTCATTACAATCATCGTCAGCCATTTTAAATATCAAATTCTCCCATTTGTCGTCATATTTCCACGTCCTACTTTCAGGGTGAAGGACGATTAACCCCTTCAGTCCTGATAGATACCAGATAACCAGGTGTCTTTTAGTGATCTATAGCTATTCGTCACCATGCTCAGGTATAGCTAGTCTTTATCTATTCATCACCATGCTCAGGTATAGCTAGTCATTATCTATTCACCACCATGCTCAGGTATAGCTAGTCATTATCTATTCATCACCATGCTCAGGTATAGCTAGTCATTATCTATTCATCACCATGCTCAGGTATAGCTAGTCATTATCTATTCACCACCATGCTCAGGTATAACTAGTCATTATCTATTCATCACCATGCTCAGGTATAGCTAGTCATTATCTATTCATCACCATGCTCAGGTATAGCTAGTCATTATCTATTCATCACCATGCTCAGGTATAGCTAGTCATTATCTATTCATCACCATGCTCAGGTATAGCTAGTCATTATCTATTCATCACCATGCTCAGGTATAGCTAGTCATTATCTATTCATCACCATGCTCAGGTATAGCTAGTCATTATCTATGCATCACCATGCTCAGGTATAGCTAGTCATTATCTATTCACCACCATGCTCAGGTATAGCTAGTCATTATCTATTCATCACCATGCTCAGGTATAGCTAGTCATTATCTATTCATCACCATGCTCAGGTATAGCTAGTCATTATCTATTCATCACCATGCTCAGGTATAGCTAGTCATTATATATTCATCACCATGCGCAGGTATAGCTAGTCATTATCTATTCACCACCATGCTCAGGTATAGCTATTCATCACCAACGCTATAACTTACGACCCACAATCTTCCCGTCCACTGAGTTGAAACCACATCGAGACGTTGCCCTATAGCACCACCTCTGCCGTCATGCCTTATAAACTCTATTGCATGTTTAACTCTGCTGTACTGTACTGTGGCCCTAGATTGATCTGCTGTGACGGGGACATCAGTCTACTCCAGTCTGAACCAGGCTGTCCTCTCTAAGAAGCTGGTCTACTGCAGTTTTATCAAGGCTGTCCTCACTAAGAAGTTGGTCTACTCCAGTCTGAACCAGGTTGTCCTCACTAAGAAGCTGGTCTACTGCAGTTTGAATCAAGCTGTCGTCACTAAGAAGCTGGTCTACTCCAGTCTGAACCAGGCTGTCCTCACTAAGAAGCTGGTCTACTCCAGTCTGAACCAGGCTGTCCTCACTAAGAAGCTGGTCTACTGCAGTCTGAATCAAGCTGTCCTCACTAAGAAGCTGGTCTACTCCAGTCTGAATCAAGCTGTCCTCACTAAGAAGCTGGTCTACTCCAGTCTGAACCAGGCTGTCCTCACTAAGAAGCTGGTCTACTGCAGTCTGAATCAAGCTGTCCTCACTAAGAAGCTGGTCTACTGCAGTCTGAATCAAGCTGTCCTCACTAAGAAGCTGGTCTACTCCAGTCTGAACCAGGCTGTCCTCACTAAGAAGCTGGTCTACTGCAGTCTGAATCAAGCTGTCCTCATTAAGAAGCTGGTCTACTCCAGTCTGAACCAGGCTGTCCTCACTAAGAAGCTGGTCTACTCCAGTCTGAACCAGGCTGTCCTCACTAAGAAGCTGGTCTACTGCAGTCTGAATCAAGCTGTCCTCACTAAGAAGCTGGTCTACTCCAGTCTGAACCAGGCTGTCCTCACTAAGAAGCTGGTCTACTCCAGTCTGAACCAGGCTGTCTTCACTAAGAAGCTGGTCTACTGCAGTCTGAACCAGGCTGTCCTCACTAAGAAGCTGGTCTACTCCAGTCTGAACCAGGCTGTCTTCACTAAGAAGCTGGTCTACTGCAGTCTGAACCAGGCTGTCCTCACTAAGAAGCTGGTCTACTCCAGTCTGAACCAGGCTGTCTTCACTAAGAAGCTTGTGTAAATTATTCACCAGTATGAAGAAGTCACTAAGTCTTCATTGTGCCTCATCATAGTATATGTGGTCTCTAAGTTGTGTGTCTCTAAGTTGTGTGGGCTCGAAATTGTGTGGCCTCTAAATTGTGTGGGTCACTAAATTGTGTGGTTTCTAAGTTGTGTGGTCTCTAAGTTGTCTGGCTCTAAGTTGTGTGGTCTCTAAGTTGTCTGGCTCTAAGTTGTCTGGCTCTAAGTTGTCTGGTCTCTAAGTTGTGTGGTCTCTAAATTGTGTGGTCTCTAAGTTGTGTTGTCTCTAAGTTGTGTGGTCTTTAAGTTGTCTGGTCTCTAAGTTGTGTCATCTGCCATTCTGAACATCTGTTTCTGTGAACATCCTCTTCTCTGAGGAGAGGTGCTCAGTCCTGACTTAGTGCACACACACACACACACACACACACACACACACACACACACGCATAAGCACAGAGACACACACACGCATCGTGCACGTACGTACGTACACCCACACACATATGCACATGCAAGCACTTCATTGTGCCTCATCATTGTATATGTGGTCTCTAAGTTGTGTGTCTCTAAGTTGTGTGGTCTCTAAATTGTGTGGTCTCTAAGTTGTGTGGGTCACTAAATTGTGTGGCTCTAAATTGTGTGGTCTCTAAGTTGTGTGTCTCTAAGTTGTGTCATCTGCCATTCTGAACATCTGTTTCTGTTTCCTTCTCTTAGGAGAGGTGCTCAGTCCTGACTTAGTGCACACACACACATACACACACACACACGCATAAGCACAGACACACACACACGCATCGTGCACGTACGTACGTACACCCACACACATATGCACATGCAAGCACACGCATACTGGCCAGTGAGCCAGGTGAATTAAATATACATGTTGAAAAGCCCATTGGAGTGAGAGACGGTGAGGTCAGGATGATCTATATGTTAATGATGTGTGGCTTCGAGCTGCCAGAACAACTCAGATACTGAACACCATTCTTTTTGCACTGCGAGAAAGGACAACAATTTGATTTAGTCTATAAATCAATATTTACTTCATGTGTGAAATTAAAATCTCTATTCTATCTTGAAAATCACATTAGTCTTGATGATGTTGCATGTGACCTCTTCCATAACTGGTGCTGGTAGTGAGGAACCTACAGTACACCATCTAGAAACGATTGAAGCCTTTTCAATTACTCTCAATGTGACACCATCATATGCCACTCTGGCTCTGTATTATTGACATTCTATGGTAATAATGCATGTGTGTTATATGACCATTGAATGAGATTTCTAAATGATGATGATTAAAGAGACAAGATGATGACAGAGATGACTGACTGAATAATGGAGACCCAAGGTCTTTCAGGGATAGTTCACTGGCATTTAGGAATACTTCAGTGATATCTTGGACTATTTCAGTGATATCTGGGACTATTTCAGTGATATCTGGGACTATTTCAGTGAAATTTGGAACTATTTCAGTGGTATCTGGGACTATTTCAGTGAAATGTGGGACTATTCAAGTGATATCTGGGACTACCTCAGTGATATCTAGAACTATTTCAGTGACATCTTGGACTATTTAAGTCATATCTGGGACTATATCAGCGACATTTTGGACTATTTCAGTGATATCTGGGACTATTTCAGTGATATCTGGGACTATTTAAGTGATATCCGGGACTACTGCAGTGATATCTGGGACTATATCAGTGAAATCTGGGACTATTTCAGTGGCATTTGGGACTATTTCAGGACTATTCAGGACTTGGGAGCAGTTAGCTCAGCAATGAGTTGTTTTCCTGTCTTCCTGGTTGTTGGCATTGCACAGACCATATGTCACCCATCCTAACTGTTACAAGCCCAGTGGACATGGTCTTCTCTTGGGGCCCGATTCAGACTTAGGAAATGTACGCCTTTTCTACGCACTTCTCAGTAGTTGTTATTCAGACTTACCTTAACGCACTTTGCAGGTGTGATTCCCTTGCGTGCGCTGAATAAATGTAATTCAACCGCTGAAAACCCTCCCACTTTCTGGCCAACAGTTTTCATTAAATAGGGTTTTCTGTACATTTATCTAATGCCATCCCTTTAAATTTGGTGACCCTTTAATTTGAATTTTCTTTTCAGACTCACTAGAATATAAGCTAGCTAGCCAGCTACATGTCTAAACAAAAGACCCCAAATTAAAGCGTACTGTTAGCTAGCTAGCTGACATTAGGTGGCTGGCTCGCTAGCTAACATTAAGTGTATGATATGTGTAGTAATGTTATCTCAGAAAGACATTTGCATTGCTAGTTATAGCCTAATTTTAGCTAGCACACTAGCTAACATTGAACCTATTTGGTTAACTTTAGCTAGCTATTGCTAGTACTCTATGGATTGGGATTCTGGTTCATTGTTTAGCTAGCTAGCTACATGTCTAAACAAAAGACTCCACTTCGCCAGATGATTACATGACCCATCAAGTTAGCCAGGGGTATCTGACGGTGATTACGGCTAGCTATTGTATAATAATGCTAAAATATTTGTGTCTGGAATTTGTCTTTCATCATCAGTAGAACACGCCTGACTGTCCTCCACCAGTCATACAAGGAGAATGGTCTAATGCCTCCCATCAAAAAGAGAACTGGCCCAAGCAAGAACAGGTTACACCTGAAGCATGAGGACTTGCAGCGAGTTGTGAACTTCATCAACAACTACGCAGAGGATAATGCAATAGTATTACCAGGACGCCACCCAGGACAGAAACCCTTTGGTGGAAAGCTGCTGCCATCTCATGTGACAAAAGCAGCGGTGTGGCGTCTCTACAAGGAGTGACGCCACACCGGCATGTAAAGCATAAACAACACGTTTTGATTATTTAATTTACCTCCAACATGATTGCCACTACTTTTATTGATCTCACATTATTTCTGTATTTTCCAGAAGTACGTGTAGTCGGGCTGTCTTCCTTCAGTAATCTGTGGAGAATATTGCTGCCCCACATCTCAAGCACTAAGCACCGGACAGACCTGTGCTGGCAGTGCCTGATCACAGGCCACACCAAGTTTGCCCCCGACTGGTGCTTCGGCCTCATCAAGCAGCGCTTCAGAAAGACCAGCGTGAACACTTTGTCCGAGATTGCTGGTGTTGTGAAGGACAGCACTGTGACAGGGGTCAACATCCCACAGCTGGTTGGACTGGAGGATGGGACGGTGCTGGTGGAAAGCTATGGCTGGCAACAACACCTGACTCCGTACTTCAGGCCTCTGCCACAGATCAAGCAGTACCAGCACTTCAGGTGGATATCATTTTCATTGCATTGTATGAGGTTATTCTTCTTATCTAAACTTGGGAGGTGAATTGATGTTATGCAAGGTTGTAATGTCTTCTAAATTAGTTTTGTTATTTCCTGTTTTACAGCTTCGATGCTCTGGAGACTGGTGTTGCTGTCGCCAAGGAGCGTTGGACTCAGTCGGCACCAGGTTTCAGCTGCTCTACAACGGTGACGTCCTTCCTCCAATAGACGGTCTGCCTGTACAAGCACCAGCTGGACTGGACACAGCTAGACAAACGTATCTTTTTCAGAAGATCAGGGAGTTTTGCGACGAAGAGGCTATGGACATCACATGCCTTGCACCAAAGTCAACGGCAGGACAGAAACAGGCTCTCCGAATATAGATTCCCTTGTTCACGCGTGGTTCGGACGGACCAGTTCATCACTATCTGCAGTGCCTCTATGGACATTCACATGACTCTCTCCTAACACACACACGCCATACGTTGCTGCTACTATTAATTTTTCTATCCTACTGCTCAGCCACTTTACCTATGAATGTATGCATATAACTACCTCATCTATCACCAGTATCACTGATATCGTTATTGATATTGTTCTTGTACATACTGTATATTATTTTGTTGTTTCTCTACTGGCATTGACACTATCTTTTTTTAATATTGCTATTATGCAAGTAACCATTTCGCTGCATTGTTTACACATTTTACATTTTACATTTTACATTTTAGTCATTTTAGCAGACACTCTTATCCAGAGCAACTTACAGTTAGTGAGTGCATACATTTTCACACTGCCCCCCCGTGGGAAACGAACCCACAACCCTTGCGTTGCAAGCGCCATGCTCTACCAACTGAGACCCATCCACTTAGCAAAATGCAAAATGTGGCTGGTGGTTATAGCATCTCTCTCACATGACCCATCAATTTAGACAAGTGTGTCTGGGTAAGCCTCATCTAATATTTATAAAATATTTTTTATCTGGACACTTTCTGTTAACCTGAAATGTTTCCTTATTGTAGGCTACTACTTTTACCGTTTTTGTCTTAATCTGTACCACACTATATGACCTTTAGCACATGACCTCACATGTGAATCCTTAAAGAGATGGGCGGGGCTAAGGCTTAAGAGGGTGTGAACAATGCTGAATAGGTGTATACAAAGAAGAGCTCTCCAATAGATACCAAAACATTCAAGGGCCATTTTCTGAAAAAGTGTGATTACAAGTTTATCAGCTTTCAAAGCAGAATTACTTTCCCATTGTTACTCAGATGCAGTGGATGATATACCATTTTGTAGCTTTGAGTCTCTACTTTTATCAAATGTAAAAAAAACAATTTCACATTTTGCTACATAAGACCGAATCAAGGTGGTCGGTCACATATGGAGAGAACAGTTCAGAATATTAGGGATCAATGAAATATCCATGAAATATTGGAAGGTAAGTAAAGTGTCCAATAGGGGTTGAACAGTAGTCCTATAAATCTACCCTAATAATCCACACTAATCATGGAACTGTGATAACAACGGTCCAGTCGTGAACCATGCTCCAGGTTTAAACTGCTATGTATGGTCTGAGTACCATAATGATTCAAATAGGCTACATGTCCCAAATTATTGCACAACTTGTAATACGTTAGCCTAACGTGATCCACTATTGCTAGTGATCATCATGAACAACCACACACATGTGACAGAGGAAAGAAAGGTAAACTAACAATGGAATGGAATGATGCAAAATGTAAGGAAACTAACACTAAAGTCAGCGACAGTTATAAATGTATGTGGGTGTAACTGACGGTGGCTACCGCAGGCAGGTCACCATTGATATAAGACAGTGTTCGATGTCCATCCATGTCTGAGGATGTCGGGCGATGACATGGAAACTGGCCACTAGGGGCAACAGTGAGCGCTGTTACCTTCAAAGTAGGCTTTAGTTTTGCTAGGGCATTGTGGATTTGGATTTGGATGGTGGATGGGGGTAAGCCTTTGGTTCCAAAGGTTGCATGTTTGAATCCAACCATAGAAAGTTATTTTTTTATTTTAAGCCTATCCCAAACCTTAACACTTACCATAACCATTCGGAGTTAATGCCTAACCGGAACTTGGAACCTTGGAATGATACAGAGAAGTAACAAACGTTGACAGACGTTTGGAACAACTTTGAAATTTGACGGTTTGAGAAACATGGATGGGAGACTGTGAGAGCTTGTTGGGTGGCTAGCGATAGTGGCTAGCGATAGTGGCTAGCGATAGTGGCTAGCGATAGTGGCTAGCGATAGTGGCTAATATTTAACACGATACAAACTGTAAAAAAAAAAAAAATACAGTGAAAAGTCTGGGCATATAAACATTCTAGAAATCATAAATCAACTCAGGTTTGGCACTATACTGTCAATTGCGCATGGCTACAGAAGCCTATAGCTTGGGTCTCCAAATGTCATCCCAAGTTATAAGGCCAGCATTTCATAAACTGCACTGTGGAAAAGGTGATATGTTGATATACTTTAGTTTGCTGCCATGTGACTGGTTTATTTCATAGCGATCGTAAGGCAAAATAGATCTAAAACAATTGCAATTTAAATGTACAATCCCCTTATCCAAATGGCTTACTCATTTACCTAGCTCGAAAGGTCACTGGTTCTAATCCCCGAGCCGACTAGGTGAAAAATCTGTCGATGTGCCCTTGAGCAAGGCACTTAACCCTAATTGCTCATGTAAGTCGCTCTGGATAAGAGCGTCTGCTAAATGACTAAAATGTAAATGTATCAAGAGCTCTTATCAATTTGTAAATTACAGTGCATGGAGAATGGTGTTATTTCTATCAGAAAAAATAAAGTAAATGCTGTTCCACTTGTCTAAACATGTTTTCTCATGTGTAAAGGTGGTGGAATGATGAAGAAATGAAGTCAAGGTCAGAATACGACGTATCTGTAGACATACCTCTGCCACACCTTCCTTTCTTTAATCTCCACCCCAAACCAATAGGGGGTGAATAGCATGCCATTCTCATGCTTAAATTCAAGGTCAGAATACTCGTAGAGAAAAAAGTGCATAAAAACGGAATTACGTTTCATTTAAGCGCACTTGACTAGGGTTGGAATTACCCGCTCTATCCCTAGTGTCCATCCACTTGCTAGCATCCATAAAGCATCCAAGTAAAGTAAATAATCTTAAGCAAGAATAAAGATTATAATAGAAATTAAAGCCACAACACAAATAGCATCAAAATGTACAGGAAATCCATTGGTCATTGCCCTTTTGTAATCTCTAGAATCAAACAGTACAGCAATTAAAATGCATTCACCAAATCATTCGTGCCGCAGAATTCGTTCTATATTGTCTTTACTGTATGTGGTGGATTATTTATTATTATTATTATTATTATTATCATTATTATTATTATTATTATTTCCTATCAAATGTCGTTCTTCACACTACTTTTTTATTTTTATTTTATTTATTTCACCTTTATTTAACCAGGTAAGCCAGTTGAGAACAAGTTCTCATTTACAACTGCGACCTGGCCAAGATAAAGCAAAGCAGTGCGATAAAAACAACAACACCGAGTTACATATGGGGTAAAAAAAACATACTGTACAGTCAATAACACAACAGAAAATATATATACAGTGTGTGCAAATGTAGTAAGTTATGGAGGTAAGGCAATAAATAGGCCATAGTGCAAAATAATTACAATTTAGTATTAACACTGGAGTGATAGATGTGCAGAAGATGTGCAAATAGAGATACTGGGGTGCAAATGAGCAAAATAAATAACAATATGGGGATGAGGTAGTTGGGTGGGCTAATTTCAGATGGGCTGTGTACAGGTGCAGTGATCGGTAAGCTGCTCAGACAACTGATGCTTAAAGTTAGTGAGGGAGAAAAGAGTCTCCAGCTTCAGAGATTTTTGCAGTTCGTTACAGTCATTGGCAGCAGAGAACTGGAAGGAATGGCGGCCAAAGGAGGTGTTGACTTTGGGGATGACCAGTGAGATATACCTGCTGGAGCGCATACTACGGGTGGGTGTTGCTATGGTGACCAATGAGCTAAGATAAGGCGGGGATTTGCCTAGCAGTGATTTATAGATGACCTTAATCAATGCGCTATAGAGAAAATGTCCTTAAGTCACCCTTTGCTGCATCTTGCAAAACAGCTGTTCTTTACAACCATGAACCAGATGCTGAAGCAAGGAATAGGACAACGAATAGTCTGCCCAGTCATACTGACGTCAGAGCTCTGACGGTGATTCACCCCTTTAAACCTTGGTATAGTTCAAAGATCACATAAGGCATGCTAGTGGGATTAGAACGATTTCCACGAACTAAACGCATGTAAGAGTACATACACTGAGTATACCAAACATTAGGGACACCTTCTTCAACCTGTCTCCTCCCCTTCATCTACACTGATTTGAAGTGGATTTAACATGTGGCATCAATAAGGGATCATAGCTTTCACCTGGATTCACTTGGTCAGTCTATGTCCTGCAAAGAGCAGGTGTTCTTAATGTTTTGTATCCTCAGTGTGGATTGCAAATACAAATCCATATGTGTTCTGTATAAGGGTTGGATTCGTTGGATAATACCCTAGGGTAGTGGTCACCAACCGGTCGATCACGATCAACTAGTCCATCTCCAAGATATTCCTGGTCAATCGCCAAACATTTCTGTAAAAAACGATAAAGCCTTGGGGGTTTTTTCCCCCTCGGGACCACCCATACGTAAAAATGTATGCGCACATGACTGTAAGTCGCTTTGGATAAAATCGTCTGCTAAATGGCATATTATATTATTATTATTATTTAACGTGTCTCGTGCTGTTGACCGTAGGTGCAACCGATTCAGCTGCCCTGCGAGCCTGAAGGTACAGACTCTGCCTTCCCAGCGAGTAAATCAACAGGACTATAGTCCTACCGCTGGCCAATCGGATGGCTCAGATGACCGTGTCTGCAGTAACGTAGCAGGCGTAAAAAGAAAGCTACAATAAAAGTTGATACTGTGAGATTTCAAAACGTTTAAAACCATGACTAGAGAGAGACTGTCAACGAATACAGGAAAGAGATGCCGTTTTTTTATGACTGAGTTCATATTTAAGTTCTTACTCAGCACTGTCAACACTTTGTATTAAACACTTTTATAAGCCATAAAATGCGCGTTCTACTCATGCTACAACGAGCAATGCAACGGTAATACATGAGTTATTACTAGCTTGTGTAGTGATTTCACTTTGTGCATGAGGCAGAAATAATGCGGTACGACTCGAGTTTCGCCAGCTGGAAGACGGTGTCCCTTTTTGGTCAGTGTCAGTGGAAGGAAAGGGAGAGAGGAGGGACGTTGAGAGGCGGACCCTCAGTCTGCTGCCCTCTCCCTCTGTTGAGACTCACCATCAGATACAGGCCCATTACATGTATTTAAATGCATGCTCACTCAAAGTAATACAACAACTGATCTATTACCGGTGTGATCATATAGCATACCTCCATTTGTGTATATATATATATATATATATATATATATATATATATATATATATATATATATGTATATATATATATATATATCTTTTTTTTTAATGGCCCGAACAACAATTAAATTCAAGCCAATATGTGGTGATAATGTATTGGACCTATAGCCTACTTAACTAACCTCATTGCAACAGTACTGCTTGTAATAGGTTAATGTTGCATAAGATTACGTTTTTCAAGTCAGGTTTACAAAAAAATCTGAGCGGTAGATCTCGGCTTGCATTTTGACTCAGAAAGTGATCTTGACTCAGAAAAGGTTGGTGACCACTGCTCTAGGGAGTATTTGACCTCTGACCACATGTTTCCTCCAAGGAAAACAAAAGCTGCTTTTAGCCGTCACATCCCATAGATACTTCTGAGGACATAAATGTGAATGACTTTGAATGAAACTCAACAGTTTGAAACTATATCATTGTATATATACAGACAGACAACACATCATTGTATATATACAGACAGACAACACATCATTGTATATATACAGACAGACAACACATCATTGTATATATACAGACAGACAACACATCATTGTATATATACAGACAGACAACACATCATTGTGGATTTGTAAAATAGAAAATGTTTTGCTTACCTGCAATTATCATATTCTTAGTCCTCCACATATGGTGTTTTTAAATATTTCTCACAAAAGGCTTTAAAACTTATATCACAAACATGCTCAGAGCCATATTCTAAATCTTCTATGATAAAGCGTTTACCAGTGTGATCCCACTGGTGCTAAGGGACTCAAACGAGTTATCCTGAATTAGGAGTATTTTAATGGAGTTGGTTAAAAGATTGAATAGAGTGTTATGACTCTCATGTGTCACTCTATACATAGAGGTAAAGCAGAGTGTTATGACTCTCATGTGTCACTCAATACATAGAGGTAAACCAGAGTGTTATGACTCTCATGTGTCACTCAATACATAGAGGTAAACCAGAGTGTTATGACTCTCATGTGTCATTCAATACATAGAGGTAAACCAGAGTGTTATGACTCTCATGTGTCACTCTATACAGTCTACACTACAGTTTATTTATATCATTTAAAAACAACAGTTAGAGTGACATTCACATACAGTGAAGCTAGGGAAAGTTAGTCTACACTCCAGTCTACACTCCAGTCTACACTCCAGTCTACACTACAGTCTACACTCTATAGTCTACACTCCAGTCTACACTCCAGTCTACACTCCAGTCTACGTTCCAGTCTACACTCCAGTCTACACTCCAGTCTACACTCCAGTCTATACTCCAGTCTATACCCCAGTCTACACTCCAGTCTATGTTACAGTCTACACTCCAGTCTATACTACAGTCTATACTCCAGTCTACACTCCAGTCTATACTCCTGTCTACACTCCAGTCTATACTACAGTCTATACTCCAGTCTACACTCCAGTCTATACTCCTGTCTACACTCCAGTCTATACTCCTGTCTACACTCCAGTCTATACTCTAGGCTACACTCCAGTCTACACTCCAGTCTACACTCCAGTCTATGTTACAGTCTACACTCCAGTCTATACTACAGTCTATACTCCAGTCTACAGTCCAGTCTATACTCCTGTCTACACTCCAGTCTACACTCCAGTCTACACTCCAGTCTACACTCCAGTCTACACTCCAGTCTATACTCCAGTCTACACTCCAGTCTATACTACAGTCTATACTCTAGGCTACACTCCAGTCTACGTTACAGTCTACACTCCAGTCTACACTCCAGTCTACACTCCAGTCTACACTCCAGTCTACACTCCAGTCTATACTCCAGTCTACACTCCAGTCTATACTCTAGGCTACACTCCAGTCTACACTCCAGTCTACACTCCAGTCTATACTCTAGGCTACACTCCAGTCTACACTCCAGTCTACACTCCAGTCTATACTCCAGTCTATACTCCAGTCTACACTCCAGTCTATACTCCAGTCTATACTCCAGTCTACACTCCAGTCTACGTTCCAGTCTACACTCCAGTCTACACTCCAGTCTACACTCCAGTCTATACTCCAGTCTATACCCCAGTCTACACTCCAGTCTATGTTACAGTCTACACTCCAGTCTATACTACAGTCTATACTCCAGTCTACACTCCAGTCTATACTCCTGTCTACACTCCAGTCTATACTCTAGGCTACACTCCAGTCTACACTCCAGTCTACACTCCAGTCTATACTCCAGTCTACACTCCAGTCTACACTCCAGTCTACACTCCAGTCTATACTCCAGTCTATACTCCAGTCTATACTACAGTCTATACTCTAGGCTACACTCCAGTCTACGTTACAGTCTACACTCCAGTCTACACTCCAGTCTATACTCCAGTCTACACTCCAGTCTATACTCTAGGCTACACTCCAGTCTACACTCCAGTCTACACTCCAGTCTATACTCTAGGCTACACTCCAGTCTACACTCCAGTCTACACTCCAGTCTATACTCCAGTCTATACTCCAGTCTACACTCCAGTCTATACTCCAGTCTATACTCCAGTCTACACTCCAGTCTACGTTACAGTCTACACTCCAGTCTACACTCCAGTCTATACTCCAGTCTATACTCCAGTCTACACTCCAGTCTACACTCCAGTCTACACTCCAGTCTATACTCCAGTCTACACTCCAGTCTACACTCCAGTCTACACTCCAGTCTATACTCCAGTCTACACTGTAGGCTACACTCCAGTCTACACTCCAGTCTACACTCCAGGCTACACTCCAGTCTACACTCCAGTCTACACTACAGTCTATACTCCAGTCTACACTCCAGTCTACACTCCAGTCTATACTCTAGGCTACACTCCAGTCTACACTCCAGTCTACACTCCAGTCTATACTCTAGGCTACACTCCAGTCTACATTCCAGTCTACACTCCAGGCTACACTCCAGTCTACACTCCAGTCTACACTCCAGTCTATACTCTAGGCTACACTCCAGTCTACACTCCAGTCTACACTCCAGTCTACACTCCAGTCTACACTCCAGTCTATACTCCAGTCTACACTCCAGGCTACACTCCAGGCTACACTCCAGTCTAAACTACAGTCTACACTGCAGTCTACACTCCAGTCTATACTCCAGTCTAGAACACAGTCTACACTCCAGTCTACACTGCAGTCTACACTCCAGTCTATACTCCAGTCTAAGCTCCAGTCTACACTCCAGTCTACACTCCAGTCTACACTCCAGTCTATGTTACAGTCTACACTCCAGTCTATACTACAGTCTATACTCCAGTCTACACTCCTGTCTACACTCCAGTCTATACTCTAGGCTACACTCCAGTCTACACTCCAGTCTATACTCCAGTCTACACTCCAGTCTACACTCCAGTCTACACTCCAGTCTATACTCCAGTCTATACTCCAGTCTACACTCCAGTCTACGTTACAGTCTACACTCCAGTCTACACTCCAGTCTATACTCCAGTCTACACTCCAGTCTATACTCTAGGCTACACTCCAGTCTACACTCCAGTCTACACTCCAGTCTATACTCTAGGCTACACTCCAGTCTACACTCCAGTCTACACTCCAGTCTATACTCCAGTCTATACTCCAGTCTACACTCCAGTCTATACTCCAGTCTACACTCCAGTCTACGTTACAGTCTACACTCCAGTCTACACTCCAGTCTACACTCCAGTCTATACTCCAGTCTATACTCCAGTCTACACTCCAGTCTACACTCCAGTCTACACTCCAGTCTATACTCCAGTCTATACTCCAGTCTACACTCCAGTCTACACTCCAGTCTACACTCCAGTCTATACTCCAGTCTACACTGTAGGCTACACTCCAGTCTACACTCCAGTCTACACTCCAGGCTACACTCCAGTCTACACTCCAGTCTACACTACAGTCTATACTCCAGTCTACACTCCAGTCTACACTCCAGTCTATACTCTAGGCTACACTCCAGTCTACACTCCAGTCTACACTCCAGTCTATACTCTAGGCTACACTCCAGTCTACACTCCAGTCTACACTCCAGGCTACACTCCAGTCTACACTCCAGTCTATACTCTAGGCTACACTCCAGTCTACACTCCAGTCTACACTCCAGTCTACACTCCAGTCTACACTCCAGTCTATACTCCAGTCTACACTCCAGGCTACACTCCAGGCTACACTCCAGTCTAAACTACAGTCTACACTGCAGTCTACACTCCAGTCTATACTCCAGTCTAGAACACAGTCTACACTCCAGTCTACACTGCAGTCTACACTCCAGTCTATACTCCAGTCTAAGCTCCAGTCTACACTCCAGTCTACACTCCAGTCTACACTCCAGTCTAGAACACAGTCTACACTCCAGTCTATACTCCAGTCTAAGCTCCAGTCTACACTCCAGTCTATACTCCAGTCTACACTACAGTCTACACTACAGTCTATACTGCCCCATTCTTCCCTCTCGCTTAAAGATAGAGTAAGAACTGAACAGAACTTAAAAGAACTGAACAGAAAATCCATATCTTAATTGACTAGCAAGTTTGTGTCAAAGGAGCTGGAGATGACCCATATCACTGATCTGTGTCGGAGGGTTTCCTTGTATAAGTGTTCAGGGTGTCAACATCGGACATCTGTATCGAGCATAAAGCCAGCCCTGCTGTCATCCTAAATGGCCTTCCATCAGACTTCAGTTCCTTTAATGGAGTCTAAAACCTTAGTTAGATTAATGACAATGGACCTTTAGTGGCAATCATCCATTTCCTCCATATTAAAGAGGCTGTAATCATCCATTCCCCCATATTAAAGAGGATGTAATCATCCATTACCTCCACATTAAAGAGGATGTAATTATCCATTTCCTCCATATTAAAGAGGATGTAATCATCCATTACCTCCATATTAAAAATGATGTAATCATCCATTTCCTCCACATTAAAAAGCGGATGTAATCATCCATTACCTACATACTAAAGAGGATGTAATCATCCATTACCTTCATATTAAAGAGGATGTAGTAATCTATTACCTCCATATTAAATAGGGTGTAATCATCTATTACCTACATATTAAAGAGGATGTAATCATCCATTACCTCCATATTAAAAATGATGTAATCATCCATTACCTACATACTAAAGAGGATGTAATCATCCATTCCCTCCATATTAAAGAGGCTGTAATCATCTATTACCTCCATGTTATAGATGATGTAATCATCTATTACTTCCCCATTAAAGAGGCTGTAATCATCCATTACCTCCATATTAAAGAGGATGTAATCATCCATTACCTCCATATTAAAGAGGATGTAATCATCCATTACCTCCATATTAAAGAGGCTGTAATCATCCATTCCCTCCATATTAAAAGAGGATGTAATCATCCATTTCCTCCATATTAAAGAGGATGTAATCATTCATTCCCTCCATATTAAAAGAGGATGTAATCATCCATTACCTCCATATTAAAGAGGATGTAATCATCCATTACCTACATATCAAAGAGGCTGTAATCATCCATTTCCTCCATATTAAACAGGCTGTAATCATCCATTCCCTCCATATTAAAGAGGCTGTAATCATCCATTACCTCCATATTAAAGGGGATGTAATCATCCATTACCTACATATCAAAGAGGCTGTAATCATCCATTTCCTCCATATTAAACAGGCTGTAATCATCCATTCCCTCCATATTAAAGAGGCTGTAATCATCCATTCCCCCCATATTAAAGAGGATGTAATCATCCATTTCCTCCATATTAAACAGGCTGTAATCATCCATTCCCTCCATATTAAAGAGGCTGTAATCATCCATTCCCTCCATATTAAAGAGGCTGTAATCATCTATTACCTCCCCATTAAAGAGGCTGTAATCATCCATTACCTCCATATTAAAGAGGATGTAATCATCCATTACCTCCATATTAAAGAGGATGTAATCATCCATTACCTCCGTATTAAAGAGGCTGTAATCATCCATTCCCTCCATATTAAAAGAGGATGTAATCATCCATTTCCTCCATATTAAAGAGGATGTAATCATCCATTCCCTCCATATTAAAAGAGGATGTAATCATCCATTACCTCCATATTAAAGAGGATGTAATCATCCATTACCTGCATATCAAAGAGGCTGTAATCATCCATTTCCTCCATATTAAACAGGCTGTAATCATCCATTCCCTCCATATTAAAGAGGATGTAATCATCCATTACCTCCATATTAAAGAGGATGTAATCATCCATTACCTACATATCAAAGAGGCTGTAATCATCCATTTCCTCCATATTAAACAGGCTGTAATCATCCATTCCCTCCATATTAAAGAGGCTGTAATCATCCATTACCCCCATATTAAAGAGGATGTAATCATCCATTTCCTCCATATTAAACAGGCTGTAATCATCCATTCCCTCCATATTAAAGAGGCTGTAATCATCCATTCCCTCCATATTAAAGAGGCTGTAATCATCTATTACCTCCCCATTAAAGAGGCTGTAATCATCCATTACCTCCATATTAAAGAGGATGTAATCATCCATTACCTCCATATTAAAGAGGATGTAATCATCCATTACCTCCATATTAAAGAGGCTGTAATCATCCTTTCCCTCCATATTAAAAGAGGATGTAATCATCCATTTCCTCCATATTA
Organism: Coregonus lavaretus; assembly: GCF_964263955.1. Lineage (NCBI taxonomy): Eukaryota > Metazoa > Chordata > Actinopteri > Salmoniformes > Salmonidae > Coregonus > Coregonus lavaretus. Next base: position 42,434 of record NW_028162530.1, read on the forward strand.
AAGAGGATGTAATCATCCATTCCCTCCATATTAAAAGAGGATGTAATCATCCATTACCTCCATATTAAAGAGGATGTAAGACAAGCTGGCAAGACGGAGCTGCTCTTCCTCCCGGGGAAGGACTGCCCGTTCCATGATCTCGCCATCACGGTAGACAACTCCGCTGTGTCCTCCTCCCAGAGTGCGAAGAGCCTAGGCGTGACCCTGGACAACACCCTGTCGTTCTCCGCCAACATCAAGGCGGTGACCCGCTCCTGCAGGTTCATGCTCTACAACATTCGGAGAGTGCGACCCTGCCTTACACAGGAAGCGGCGCAGGTCCTGGTCCAGGCACTTGTCATCTCCCGTCTGGACTACTGCAACTCGCTGTTGGCTGGGCTCCCTGCCTGTGCCATTAAACCCCTACAACTCATCCAGAATGCCGCAGCCCGTCTGGTGTTCAACCTTCCCAAGTTCTCTCACGTCACCCCCCTCCTCCGCACACTCCACTGGCTTCCAATTGAAGCTCGCATCCGCTACAAGACCATGGTGCTTGCCTTTGGAGCAGTGAGGGGAACGGCACCCCTGTACCTTCAGGCTCTGATCAGTCCCTACACCCAAACGAGGACATTGCGTTCATCCACCTCTGGCCTGCTGGCTCCCCTTCCTCTGCGGAAGCACAGCTCCCGCTCAGCCCAGTCAAAACTGTTCGCTGCTCTGGCACCCCAATGGTGGAACAAGCTCCCTCACGACGCCAGGACAGCGGAGTCACTCACCACCTTCCAGAGACATTTGAAACCCCACCTCTTTAAGGAATACCTGGGATAGGCTAAAGTATTCCTTCTAACCCCCCCCCCCCCAAATTGTAAAGTGGTTATCCCACTGGCTATAGGGTGAACGCACCAATTTGTGAGTCGCTCTGGCTAAGAGCGTCTGCTAAATGACGTTAATGTGCCCTTGAGCAAGGCACTTAACCCTAATTGCTCCTGTAAGTCGCTCTGGTTAAGAGCGTCTGCTAAATGACTAAAATGTAAAATGTAAAATGTAATGTAATCATCCATTACCTACATATCAAAGAGGCTGTAATCATCCATTTCCTCCATATTAAACAGGCTGTAATCATCCATTCCCTCCATATTAAAGAGGCTGTAATCATCCATTACCTCCATATTAAAGAGGATGTAATCATCCATTACCTACATATCAAAGAGGCTGTAATCATCAATTTCCTCCATATTAAACAGGCTGTAATCATCCATTCCCTCCATATTAAAGAGGCTGTAATCATCCATTCCCCCATATTAAAGAGGATGTAATCATCCATTACCTCCATATTAAAGAGGATGTAATCATCCATTACCTCCATATTAAAGAGGATGTAATCATCCATTACCTCCATATTAAAGAGGCTGTAATCATCCATTCCCTCCATATTAAAAGAGGATGTAATCATCCATTTCCTCCATATTAAAGAGGATGTAATCATCCATTCCCTCCATATTAAAAGAGGATGTAATCATCCATTACCTCCATATTAAAGAGGATGTAATCATCCATTACCTACATATCAAAGAGGCTGTAATCATCCATTTCCTCCATATTAAACAGGCTGTAATCATCCATTCCCTCCATATTAAAGAGGATGTAATCATCCATTACCTTCATATTAAAGAGGATGTAATCATCCATTACCTACATATCAAAGAGACTGTAATCATCCATTTCCTCCATATTAAACAGGCTGTAATCATCCATTCCCTCCATATTAAAGAGGCTGTAATCATCCATTCCCCCCATATTAAAGAGGATGTAATCATCAATTTCCTCCATCTTAAACAGGCTGTAATCATCCATTCCCTCCATATTAAAGAGGCTGTAATCATCCATTCCCTCCATATTAAAGAGGCTGTAATCATCTATTACCTCCCCATTAAAGAGGCTGTAATCATCCATTACCTCCATATTAAAGAGGATGTAATCATCCATTACCTCCATATTAAAGAGGATGTAATCATCCATTACCTCCATATTAAAGAGGCTGTAATCATCCTTTCCCTCCATATTAAAAGAGGATGTAATCATCCATTTCCTCCATATTAAAGAGGATGTATTCATCCATTCCCTCCATATTAAAAGAGGATGTAATCATCCATTACCTCCATATTAAAGAGGATGTAATCATCCATTACCTACATATCAAAGAGGCTGTAATCATCCATTTCCTCCATATTAAACAGGCTGTAATCATCCATTCCCTCCATATTAAAGAGGCTGTAATCATCCATTACCTCCATATTAAAGAGGATGTAATCATCTATTACCTACATATCAAAGAGGCTGTAATCATCCATTTCCTCCATATTAAACAGGCTGTAATCATCCATTCCCTCCATATTAAAGAGGCTGTAATCATCCATTCCCCCCATATTAAAGAGGATGTAATCATCCATTTCCTCCATATTAAACAGGCTGTAATCATCCATTCCCTCCATATTAAAGAGGCTGTAATCATCCATTCCCTCCATATTAAAGAGGATGTAATCATCCATTCCCTCCATATTAAAGAGGCTGTAATCATCCATTTCCTCCATATTAAAAGAGGATGTAATCATCCATTCCCTCCATATTAAACAGGCTGTTTAGGTCAGCTCTTTCACTCAGGGTAAACTTGCTGTATATTCTACTGTATATGGTCTCCCATGAATGTGATAGCTAGGAGAGGATAGAGAGAAACGCCTTGAGAAAACAGCAACAGTTGATTCTGTAATGAATGTTGTTGTCTGAAGCCATGAAGGAATGGAAAACAACAGGTGACTGCATCCAGACATCTGGTGGCAGCGGTGGCATGGCAGGAACGGAGAGCCATGTTTCAGTTATCATTGCCTTAATAAAGGGGGAGGGGGAGGGGGGGGGAGTAGCGGGCAAGATAGGAGACTGCACCTACACTGAACCATAATTAGTGCCAGGATCTTAGCTCTAAATACAGTCAGGATGCTAAGCAGAGAGACAGTTAATTAGAATGTAGGCTACGCTAACGAAGGCAAGTTAATGAATTTCAAAGTGCATCAATTATGAGCTAATTGGCTTCCAGACAGGGCTATAAGGGACTCTGAGAAGAGACTGTTGAAGGGTAGAGACCCCTGATGAAGAACAAAGTATTTATTACTTGAACCCAATTAGTGAAGTCTTCATGAATATCAGAGGGTACATCATCTCTGGTTACACGGGGTCAGACAGACAGACACTATCAGAGGGTACATCATCTCTGGTTACACGGGGTCAGACAGACAGACACTTATGTTCAACAACCCAGAAAGAAGCACAGAAGGTTTGCCGGAGAATGTTTGCAACATTAGTGTATGGCTACTGTTAGGATAAGAAGGTAGTTTGTTGCTTAGAGCATAGTTAGACAGCCAATTTCCAATATACACATGTTTCACAGAACATTCCCACAATCTTCTAAGAATGTTGGCAATTACAGAATACAGTGAATATTCTAAAACGTTAGCTTCTATGTCATTTTACCGACATTACATACAGTGCATTCGGGAAGTATTCAGACCCCTTCACTTTTGCCACATTTTGTTATGTTACAGCTTATTCTAAAATGGATTAAATACATTTTTTTCCTCATCAATATACACAGAATACCCCATAATGACAAAGTGAAAACAGGTTTTTATAACATTTTTAACATTGATTAAAAATAAGAAACATACATTTTTTATTTACGTAAGTATTCAGACCCTTTGCTCAGGTGCATCCTGCTTCCATTGATCATCCTTGAGATGTTTCTACAACTTGATTGGAGTCCACCTGTGGTAAATCCAATTGATTGGACATGATTTGGAAAGGTACACACCTCTCTATATAAGGTCTCACAGTTGACAGTGCATGTCAGAGCAAAAACCAAGCCATGAGGTCGAAGGAATTGTCCGTAGAGCTCCGAGACAGGATTGTGTCGAGGCACAGATCTCGGGAAGGATACCAAAAAATGTCTGCAGCATTGAAGGTCCACAAGAACACAGTGGCCTCCATCATTCTTAAATGGAAGATGTTTGGAACCACCAAGATTCTTCCTAGTGCTGGCCGCCCGGCCAATCAGGGGAGAAGGGCCTTGGTCAGGGAGGTGACCAAGAACCAAATGGTCACTCTGACAGAGCTCCAGAGTTCCTCTGTGGAGATGGGAGAACCTTCCAGAAGGACAATCATCTCTGCAGCACTCCACCAATCAGGCCTTTATGGTAGAGTGGCAAGATGGAAGCCACTCCTCAGTAAAAGGCACGTGACAGCCTGCTTGGAGTTTGCCAAAAGTCACCTGAAGACTCTAAGACCATGAGAAACAAGATTCTCTGGTCTGATTAAACCAAGATTGAACTCTTTGGCCTGAATGCCAAGCGCCACATCTGGAGGAAACCAGGACCAGCTCATCACCTGGCCAATATCATCCCTACAGTGAATCATAGTGGTGGCAGCATCATGCTATGGGGATGTTTTTCAGTGGCAGGGACTGGGAGACTAGTCTGGATCGAGGGAAAGATGAATGGAGCAAAGTACAGAGAGATCCTTGATGAAAACCTGCTCCAGAGCGCTCAGGACCTCAGACTGGGGTGAAGGTTCACCTTCCAACAGGACAATGACCCTAAGCACACAGCCAAGACAACGCAGGAGTGGCTTTGAGACAAGTCTCTGAATGTCCTTGAGTGGCCCAGCCAGAGGCCAGTCTTGAACCCGATCGAACACCTCTGGAGAGACCTGAAAATAGCTGTGCAGCAACGCTCCCCATCCAACCTGACAGAGCTTGAGAGGATTTGCAAATACAGGTGTGCAAAGCTTGTAGCTTCATACCCAAGAAGACCCGAGGCTGTAATCACTGCCGAAAGTGCTTCAACTAAGTACTGAATAAAGGGTCTGAATACTTATGTAAATGTGATATTTCCTTCTTTTTTTTATGTAAATATGCAAACATTTCTAAAAACCGTTTTTTGCGTTGTCATTATGCGGTATTGTGTGTAGATTGATGAGGAAAATAAACAATTTAATCTATTTTAGAATAAGGCTGTAAAATGTGGAAAAAGTCAAGGGGTCTGCATACTTTCCGAATGCACTGTACATGCTCTTTTCATGACATAGACTGACCAGGTGAATCCAGGTGAAAGCTATGATCTGTTATTGATGTCACTTGTTAAATCCACTTCAATCAGTGTAGATGAAGGGGAGGAGACAAGTTAAAGAAGGATTTTTAAGCCTTGAGACATTTGAGACATGGATTATGGGCTCCCGAGTGGCGCAGCGGTCCAAGGCACTGCATCTCAGTGCTTGAGGCATCACTACAGACCCCCTGGTTCGATTCCAGGCTGTATCACAACCGGCCGTGATTTGGAGTCCCATAGGGCGGCACACAATTGTCCCAGCGTCGTCCGGGTTTGGCCGGTGTAGGCCGTCATTGTAAATAAGAATTTGTTCTTAACTGACTTGCCTAGTTAAATAAAGGTTAAATAAAATTTAAAAAATGATGTATGTGTGCCATTCAGAGGGTGAATGGGCAAGACAAAATACTTAAGTGCCTTCGAACGGGGTATGGGAGAAGTATTCATACCATACCAACATTTTGTTGTTACAGCCTGAATTCAAAATGGATTAAATTGTTTGTTTTTCACCCGTCTACACACAATACCCCATAATGACAAAGTAAAAACATGTTTTTAGAAAGCTTTGCATATTTATTGTAAATGAAATGCAGAAATATCTCATTTACATTTCACACCTGGATTGTTTATTGACCTGGGTTTTGGTGAGAGGAGCTAGCATGAAGAGTACTGCTCTACCTCACAGTGCTACTTCCCTGGGGCCCAATGGTGAAATAAACTAGTTTGGCAAGCTAACACACACACACACACAGACTAACACACACACACACACACAGACTAACACACACACACACAGGCTAAAACGTCTGTGCATGGCTGGAGGAGGGCGGCACTGCCTCTTACGACAGTTGTTTGTTTGGAGAAAGGGTGTAAACCTTCAAATCAATTAAAGGTCTCACGCCTTGGCCTGAGTCGAGATTACTCATACTGATGTCAACAACTACAGACCAGTATCCCTTCTTTCTTTTCTCTCCAAAACTCTTGAGCGTGCCGTCTCTAGCCAACTCTCCTGCTATCTCTCTCTGAATTACCTTCTTGATCCAAACCAGTCAGGTTTCAAGACTGGTCATTCAACTGAGACTGCTCTTCTCTGTGTCACGGAGGCTCTCCGCACTGCTAAAACTAACTCTCTCTCCTCTGCTCTTATCCTTCTAGACCTATCTGTTGCCTTTGATACTGTGAACCATCAGATCCTCCTCTACACCCTCTCAGAGTTGGGCATCTCCGGCGCTGCTCACTCTTGGATTGCGTCCTACCTGACCGGTCGCTCCTACTGAGTGGCGTGGCGAGAATCTGTCTCCGCACCACGTGCTCTCACCACTGGTGTCCCCCAGGGCTCAGTTCTAGGCCCTCTCCTATTCTCTCTATACACCAAGTCACTTGGCTCTGTCATATCCTCACATGGTCTCTCCTATCATTGCTACGCAGACGACACACAATTCATTTTCTCCTTTCCACCTTCTGTTAACCAGGTGGCGAATCGCATCTCTGCATGTCTGGCAGACATATCAGTGTGGATGTCGGATCACCACCTCAAGCTGAACCTCGGCAAGACGGAGCTGCTCTTCCTCCCGGGGAAGGACTGCCCGTTCCATGATCTCGCCATCACGGTTGACAACTCCATTGTGTCCTCCTCCCAGAGTGCAAAGAACCTTGGCATGACCCTGGACAACACCCTGTCGTCCTCCACTAACGTCAAAGCGGTGACCCGATCCTGCAGGTTCATGCTCTACAACATTCGCAGAGTACGACTCTACCTTACACAGAAAGCGGCACAGGTCCTAATCCAGGCACTTGTCATCTCCCGTCTGGATTACTGCAACTTGCTGTTGGCTGGGCCCCAGGGAAGTAGCACTGTGAGGTAGAGCAGTTCCCTGCCTGTGCAATTAAACCCCTACAACTTATCCAGAACGCTGCAGCCCGTCTGGTGTTCAACCTTCCCAAGTTCTCTCATGTCACCCTGCTCCTCCGCACACTCCAATGGCTTCCAGTTGAAGCTTACATCTACTACAAAACCATGGTGCTTGCCTACGGAGCTGTGAGGGGAACGGCACCTCCTTACCTTCAGGCTCTGATCCTACACCCAAACGAGGGCACTACGTTCATCCACCTCTGGCCTGCTAGCTCCCCTACCTTTATGGAAGCACAGTTCCGGCTCAGCCCAGTCAAAGCTATTCGCTGACCACCTTCCGGAGACACTTGAAACCCTACCTCTTTAAGGAATACCTGGAATAGTATAACAGTAATCCTTCTACAAACCCCCCCCCCCCCCCCCCCCCCCCCCCCCCCCCCATAATTTTTTTTTGGGAAAAAGGAGTGGCTGTCCCACTGGCTATCCTAAGTTGAATGCACCAATTTGTAAGTCGCTCTGGATAAGAGCGTCTGCTAAATGACTTAAATGTTAAATGATGTTGGAGAACACTCCTCCTCCTGATGAGAGTTGGCTTGCAGTAGCACTCTGATTCATACTATCCCTCACAAACGCTCCGGCCAAGTTCCTTCAGCACAGCTCAGCAGAGCGGAGGTGGCAAAAGCTGCATATGGTCTAAGACGGAGTATCACACTGCTGTAACACAGACCTTTTCATCCACTGGGTGCTGTGACACGACAAGTAATGTATGAGATATGGTTACATTGGTTAGATGCCTGCGTATGAAAGATTACAGATTATTTCTGACAAAATGAAACGCATAGTCAAATTTGTGACAGAGGTTTAGATGTATATTGAAAAGTAGACTATGTCATTCAGTGAAAGCAGCGTAGGATCGAGCACATGTGCTTTTCGTAGAGCGAGAATATCAAGGAAACGCAACGGTTCTCCATGGCTGTCCCTCCAGCGTCAATGGCTTGTGTTTCTGCAGATGTTATGGTAATGAGTAAAGAGCATGGCCTAGACTGACTGGCGTTTAGGGCTGGGAATTGCCAGGGACCTCACGAGACGATATTATCACGATACTTAGGTGCCGATTCTATATGTATTGTGATTTGATGTTCCAAACATATAGTTCACTATACAGTATGTCTGCTGCAGAGAGACGAGAGAACATGAGGATATTAGTTTATTCAGGGAAATAAAAGTACTGAAAACACGTTGGCTCACTATTCAAATAAAATAAAATCCAAGTTTATTGGTTGAGTATACCTTTTTGTAGATGTTATCGCAGGTGCACCGAAATGCTTATGTTGCTAGCTCCAACAGTGCTGCAATATCTAGCAATACAATAATAATACACATACTCCCCCCCCCCAAAGAACCCCCCCCCCCCCCCCCCCCCAGCAATAAAGACATCAGAATGAGCAATGTCAGAGTCCAGAATATAAATAAATATCTACAGTGAGGGAAAAAAGTATTTGATCCCCTGCTGATTTTGTACGTTTGCCCACTGACAAAGACATGATCAGTCTATAATTTTAATGGTCGGTTTATTTGAACAGTGAGAGACAGAATAACAACAAAAAATCCAGAAAAACGCATGTCAAAAATGTTATAAATTGATTAGCATTTTAATGAGGGAAATAAGTATTTGACCCCTCTGCAAAACATGACTTAGTACTTGATGGCAAAACCCTTGTTGGCAATCACAGAAGTCAGACGTTTCTTGTAGTTGGCCACCAGGTTTGCACACATCTCAGGAGGGATTTTGTCCCACTCCTCTTTGCAGATCTTCTCCAAGTCATTAAGGTTTCGAGGCTGACGCTTGGCAACTCGAACCTTCAGCTCCCTCCACAGATTTTCTATGGGATTAAGGTCTGGAGACTGGCTAGGCCACTCCAGGACCTTAATGTGGTTCTTCTTGAGCCACTCCTTTGTTGCCTTGGCCGTGTGTTTTGGGTCATTGTCATGCTGGAATACCAATCCACGACCCATTTCAATGCCCTGGCTGAGGGAAGGAGGTTCTCACCCATGATTTGACGGTACATGGCCCCGTCCATCGTCCCTTTGATGCGGTGAAGTTGTCCTGTCCCCTTAGCAGAAAAACACCCCCAAAGCATAATGTTTCCACCTCCATGTTTGACGGTGGGGATGGTGTTCTTGGGGTCATAGGCAGCAGTTGAGTTGATGCCAAAGCACGATTTTGATCTCATCTGACCACAACACTTTCACCCAGTTCTCCTCTGAATCATTCAGATGTTCATTGGCAAACTTCAGACGGCCCTGTATATGTGCTTTCTTGAGCAGGGGGACCTTGCGGGCGCTGCAGGATTTCAGTCCTTCACGGCGTAGTGTGTTACCAATTGTTTTCTTGGTGACTATGGTCCCAGCTGCCTTGAGATCATTGACAAGATCCTCCCGTGTAGTTCTGGGCTGATTCCTCATGATTCTCATGATCATTGCAACTCCACGAGGTGAGATCTTACATGGAGCCCCAGGCCGAGGGAGATTGACAGTTATTTTGTGTTTCTTCCATTTGCAAATAATCGCACCAACTGTTGTCACCTTCTCACCAATGGGTCTTGTAGCCCATTCAAGCCTTGTGTAGGTCTACAATCTTGTCCCTGACATCCTTGGAGAGCTATTTGGTTTTGGCCATGGTGGAGAGTTTGGAATCTGATTGATTGACTGCTTCTGTGGACAGGTGTCTTTTATACAGGTAACAAGCTGAGATTAGGAGCACTCCCTTTAAGAGTGTGCTCCTAATCTCAGCTCATTACCTGTATAAAAGACACCTGGGAGCCAGAAATCTTTCTGATTGAGAGGGGGTCAAATACTTATTTCCCTAATTAAAATGCAAATCAATTTATAACATTTTTGGCATGCGTTTTTCTGGATTTTTTTGTTGTTATTCTGTCTCTCACTGTTCAAATAAACCTACCATTAAAATTATAGACTGATCATTTCTTTGTCAGTGGGCAAACGTACAAAATCAGCAGGGGATCAAATACTTTTTTTCCCTCACTGTATGTACAGTGCCTTCAGAAAGTATTCATAACCCTTGACTTAATACCCCCTAATGACGAAGTGAAAACATTTTATTTTTTATTTTTGTGCAAATGTATTGAAAATGAAATACTGAAAAATCTAATTTACATAAGTATTCACACCCCTAAGTCAATACTTTATGGAATCACCTTTGGCAGCGATTACAGCTGTGAGTGTTTCCGGGTAAGTCTCTCAGAGCTTTCCACACCTGGATTGTGCAACATTTGCCTAATATTCTTTCAGAATGCTTCAAGTTCTGTCAAATTGTTTGTTGATCATTGCTAGACAACCATTTTCAGGTCTTTCCATAGTTTTTCAAGTTGATTTAAGTCAAAACTGTAACTCGGCCACTCAGGAACATTCACTGTCTTCTTGGTAAGCAACTCCAGTGTAGATCTGGCCTTGTGTTTTAGGTTATTGTCCTACTGAAAGGTGAATTAATCTCCCAGTGTCTGGTGGAAAGCAGACTGAATCAGGTTTTCCTCTAGGATTATGCCTGTGCTTAGCTCCATTCCATTTATTTTTTATCCTGAAAAACTCACCAGTCCTTAACGATTACAAGCATACCCATAACATGATGCAGCCACCACTATGTTTGAAAATATGGACAGTGTTACTCAGTAATGTGTTGTATTGGATTTGCCCCAAACATAACTCTTTGTATTCAGGACAAAAAGTGAATTGCTTTGCCACATTTTTGCTATAATACTTTAGTGCCTTGTTGCAAACAGGATGCATGTTTTGGAACAGTTTCTTTCCTCTCTGGCAACTGAGTTAGGAAGGACTTTGTTGTGACTGGGTGTATTTATACACCATCCAAAGTGTAATTAATAACTTCTCCATGCTGAAAGTGATATTCAATGTCTGCTTCTATCAATATGTTCCCTTCTTTGTAAGGCATTTTTAAATTCAGGCTGTAACACAATAAAATGTGGAAAAAATCAAGGGGTGTTAATACTTTTCGAAGGCACTGTACTGTATGTTTCAGTCATTAATTGAAACATGATTCTTGAAGACACTTAAATCAAGCAAGTAATTGAAAAGCCTTGGGTGGTTTATTATATAGTAAAGCTGTTAGTTTCTGACTGACATTATAATTGTTTTCTATGTAAGCCAAAAGGGTTGCCTTTCCGCGCATTACTTGACTTTTGTCAAGATTGGTATCAAAATAAAGGAACATGGCATAGCTGACCATCACAATTAAGGAACATGGCATAGCTGGTCATCACAATAAAGGAACATGGCATAGTTGGCCATCACAATTAAGGAACATGGCATAGCTGGTCATCACAATAAAGGAACATGACATAGTTGACCATCACAATTAAGGAACATGGCATAGTTGGCCATCACAATGAAGGAACATGGCATAGTTGGTCATCACAATGAAGGAACATGGCATAGCTGGCCATCACAATGAAGGAACATGGCATAGCTGGCCATCACAATGAAGGAACATGGCATTGCTGGCAGGTTGGGGTATACAGGGTGTCATGGGGAGAGTTTTGACAGAAGGCAGGTTGGGGGTATAGTGTTGGGGTCAGGCCCTGCCCCAGAGTAACTCCAGGAGAGAGAGACAGACAGGGACCCACAGCTGTGGAGAGAGAGACAGGGACTCACAGCTGTGGAGAGAGAGACAGGGACCCACAGCTGTGGAGAGAGAGACAGGGACTCACAGCTGTGGAGAGAGAGACAGGGACCCACAGCTGTGGAGAGAGAGACAGGGACCCACATCTGTGGAGAGAGAGACAGGGACTCACAGCTGTGGAGAGAGAGACAGGGACCCACAGCTGTGGAGAGAGAGACAGGGACCCAGAGCTATGGAGAGAGCTTACCAGGGAGACGAGGCCAGGCCAGCCAATAGAGCCTCGATGGTCTCCTAGCTACCACTCTCATTATTCTCTGATGGTCCTGCTCTCCATACAGCTGTACATGGAGGAGCCGTTCCCATGGATACACTGGACACCCTGTGATGAACACTGTGATGGACACTGTGATGGACACCATTTGATTGACACTGTGATGACACCCTGTGATGGACACTGTGATAGACACCGTGATGGACACCTTGATGGACACCCTGTGATGGACACTGTGATGGACACCATTTGCTGGACACTGTGATGACACCCTGTGATGGACACTGTGATGGACACCCTGTGATGGACACTGTGATGGACACACTGTGATGGGCACTGTGATGGACACCATTTGATGGACACTGTGATGACACCCTGTGATGGGCACTGTGATGGACACCATGTGATGGATACTGTGATGGACAGCCTGTGATGGACACCCTGTGATGGACACTGTGATAGACACTGTGATGGATACCCTGGATGGACACACTGTGATGGACAACCCTGTGATGGACACTCTGTAATGGACACTGTGATGGACACCATGTGGTGGATACTGTGATGGACACCCTGTGATGGTCAACTGAACAAACAACTAGAGAAAGCGGAGGAAAAGGGACATATGGTAGAGTAGTGATTTGACATGTCACTGAGGTACTGTACAATCAATGGTTGGGCACTGATGTCCCCCCCAAACCCCCAATGGTGAAGGACACTTTCAAGGCAATATCTTAATTGATCTCTTTAAAGCTGGATGTCTTATTGTTGTTGTTGCATTAGATTATAATAGCATTATGCTGCCATGGGAAATCACTTATTATTGTCCCCCTATATGGTTACCTCATACTGTCAATCCTAAAATCTACTTATCATCATAATCATCATCTGATTGTTTAGATGCAATGCTAGAAAACCATAGGATCATCCTATGGAGGGGATCATCTAATTTATTACTGGATAATGTACAGTATGATTGTGTGGCAAATGACTAATGATTATGAAGTGCACTGCACTGCACTGCACTGTGGCAAAACAAACATGTCAATTCATTGTTCTTCCTCTTCTCATCTTCTATTAGAGTGAAGTTCTCAAATAATATTTTTTTCAATTATTTTATTTATTTAACCTTTATTTTGACAGGAATGTCATACTGGGAAGAGGGTCTGTTTTACAGATGCATAAATACACTACAGGACCAAAAGTATGTGGACACATGCTTGTCGAACATCTCATTCCAAAATCATGGGCATTAATATGGAGTAGGTCCCCCCTTTGCTGCTATAACAGCCTCCACTCTTCTGGGAAGGCTTTCCACTAGATGTTGGAACATTGCTGTGGGGACTTGCTTCCATTCAGCCACAAGAGCATTAGTGAGGTTGGGCACTGATGTTGAGCGAGAAGGCCTGGCTTGCAGTTGGCGTTCCAATTCATCCCAAAAGTGTTAGATGGGGTTGAGGTCAGGGCTCTGTGCAGACCAGTCAAGTTCTTCCACACTGATCTCGACAAACCATTTCTGTATGGACCTCGCTTTGTGCACGGGGGCATTGTAATGGTGAAACAGGAAAGGGCCTTCCCTAAACTGTTACCACAAAGTTAGAAGCACAGAATCGTCTAGAATGTCATTGTATGCTGTAGCGTTAAGATTTCCCTCCACTGGAACTAAGGGGCCTAGACCGAACCATGAAAAACAGCCCCAGACCATTTTTCCTCCTCCACCAAACTTTACAGTTGGCACTATGCATTCGGGCAGGTAGCATTCTCCTGGCATTCGCCAAACCCAGATTAGTCCGTCGGACTGCCAGATGGTGAAGCTTGATTCATCACTCCAGAGAACGCGTTTACACCACTCCAGCCGACGCTTGGCATTGCACAGGGTGACAAACTGATTTTTTGGAAAGGTGGCATCCTATGACGGTGCCACGTTGAAAGTCAAAGAACTCTTCAGTACGGGCCATTCTGCTGCCAATGTTTGTTTCTGGAGATTGCATGGCTGTGTGCTCGGATTTACACACCTGTCAGCAACAGGTGTGGCTGAAATAGCGAATCCACTGATTTGAAGGGGTGTCCACATACTTTTGTATATTCAGTACCAGTCAAAAGTTTGGACACACCTACTCATTCAAGAGTTTTTCTTTATTTTTACTATTTTCTACATTGTAGAATAATAGTGAAGACATCAAAACTATGAAATAACACATATGGAATCATGTAGAAACCCAAAAAGTGTTAAACAAAAAGATTTTAGATTCTTCAAAGTAGCCACCCTTTGCCTTGATGACAGCTTTGCACATTCTTGGCATTCTCTCAATCAGCTTCATGAGGTAGTCACCTGGAATGCATTTAAATGAACAGGTGTGCATTGTTAAAAGTTAATTTGTGGAATTTCTTTCATTTTTAATGCATTTGAGCCAAAAAGTTGTGTTGTGACAAGGTAGGTAAAGGTAAAATGCCAAGTCCACATTATGGCAAGAACAGCTCAAATAAGCAAAGAGAAACGACAGTCCATCATTACTTTAAGACATGAAGGTCAGTCAATCCGGAAAATGTCAAGAACTTTGAAAGTTTCTTCAAGTGCAGTCGCAAAAACCATCAAGCGCTATGATGAAACTGGCTCTCATGAGGGCCGCCACAGGAATGGAAGACCCAGAGTTACCTCTGCTGCAGAGGATACGTTCATTAGAGTTACCAGCCTCAGAAATTGCAGCCCAAATAAATGCTTCACAGAGTTCAAGTAACAGACACATCTCACCATCAACTGTTCAGAGGAGACTGTGTGAATCAGGCCTTCATTGTCGAATTGCTGCAAAGAAACTACTTCTAAAGGACACCAATAAGAAGAAGAGACTTGCTTGGGCCAAGAAACACGAGCAATGGACATTAGACCGGTGGAAATCTGTCCTTTGGTCTGATGAGTCCAAATGTGAGATTTTTGGTTCCAACTGCCGTTTCTTTGTGAGATGCAGAGTAGGTGTACAGATGATCTCTGCATGTGTGGTTCCCACCATGAAGCATGAAGGAGGAGGAGTGATGGTGTGGGGGTGCTTTGCTGGTGACACTGTCTGTGATTTATTAGGAATTCAAGGCACACTCAACCAGCATGGCTACCACAGCATTCTTCAGCAATTCGCCATCCTATCTGGTTTGCGCTTAGTGGGACTTTCATAGTGGAGCAGGTTGAGAGCTTCAAGTTCCTTGGTGTCCACATCACCAACAAACTAACATGGTCCAAGCACAGCAAGACAGTCGTGAGGAGGGCACGACAAAACCCTCTAAGGATACTGAAAAGATTTGGCATGGGTCCTCAGATCCTCAAAAGGTTCTACAGCTGCACCATCGAGAGTATCCTGACTGGTTGCATCACTGCCTGGTATGGCAACTACTCGGCCTCCGACCGCAAGGCACTACAGAGGGTAGTGCGTATGGCCCAGTACATCACTGGGGCCAAGCTTCCTGCCATCCAGGACCTCTATACCAGGCGGTGTCAAAGGAAGGCCCTGAAAATTGTCAAAGACACCCAGCCACCTTTGTCATAAACTGTTCTCTCTGCTACCGCACGGCAAGCGGTACCAGAGCGCCAAGTCTAGGTCCAAGAGGCTTCTAAACAGCTTCTACCCCCCAAGCCATAAGACTCCTGAACATCTAATCAAATGACTACCCAGATTATTTGCATTGCCCCCGTATTATTTTATATAGTATTTTTTTGTGATTATGTTTTGGTATTCTTTCTTAAAACTGCCTTGTTGGTTAAGGGCTTGTAAGTAAGCATTTCACTGTACGGTTACACCTGTTGTATTCGGCGCATGTGAAAAATAAAATTTGATTTGATTTGATTTGTTTTTCAACAGGACAATGACCCCCAAAAAAACACACATCCAGGCTGTGTAAGGGCTATTTGACCAAGGAGGAGAGTGATGGAGTGCTGCATCAGATGACCTGGCCTCCACAATCACCCGACCTCAACCCAATTGAGATGGTTTGGGATGAGTTGGACCGCAGAGTGAAGGAAAAGCAGCCAACAAGTGCTCAGCATATGTGGGAACTCCTTCAAGACTGTTGGAAAAGCATTCCAGGTGAAGCTGGTTGAGAGAATGCCAAGAGTGTGCAAAGCTGTCATCAAGGAAAAGGGTGGCTACTTTGAAGAATCTCAAATCTAAAATATATTTTGATTTGTTTAACTCTTTTATGGTTACTACATGATTCCATATGTGTTATTTCATAGTTTTGATGTCTTCAATATTATTCTACAATGTAGAAAATAGTAAAAATAAAGAAAAACCCTCAAATGAGTAGGTGTGTCCAAACTTTTGACTGGTTCTGTATAGTGTACATCAAACATACTGTATATACACAACATACTGTATATACACAACATACAATATACACAACATACAATATACACAACATACAATATACACAACATACTGTATATACACAACATACAATATACACAACATACTGTATATACACAACATACTGTATATACACAACATACAATATACACAACATACTGTATATACACAACATACAATATACACAACATACAATATACACAACATACAATATACACAACATACTGTATATACACAACATACAATATAGACAACATACTGTATATACACAACATACAATATACACAACATACTGTATATACACAACATACAATATACACAACATACAATATACACAACATACAATATACACAACATACTGTATATACACAACATACAATATACACAACATACAATATACACAACATACAATATACACAACATACAATATACACAACATACTGTATATACACAACATACAATATACACAACATACTGTATATACACAACATACTGTATATACACAACATACAATATACACAATTACAAAACATATTAAGAAAAACAGACACATTTATCAACATAGAGGTCTCTGATCATTTCTCTGAACTGACCAAGGGGAACCAGAACATCTAATTTCAGAGATCTCTGTAAGTTGTTCCACATTAAGAGCTCAAAACAACTAAGAGCAGCTTTACCCAACTCTGTGGAGACCGAAGGGGCCTCCAGTGTTATCCAAGCCTGAGACCGGGTTTGGTCATTTGTAAGTCTAAATTGAATTAATGATAATAGATCCATAGGAAGTTTCTGCATGAGTGATTTGTAGATGAACAAGAGAATGAGGCTCTTTATTTACATACAAAGAGGCCCAACCCACTTTTTGATACAAAACACAATGGTGAGTTCTAGAACCATCACCAGTAATAAACTTATGGGCACATTGGAAAACAGCATCTACTGGTTTAAGTGTAGATGCTGTTGCATGCATATAGATAATATCCCCATAATCTAAAATAGACATAAAAGTGGCCTGGACAATTTCCTTCCTATTAACAAAAGTCAGACATGCTTTGTTTCTGTAAAATAAACCAACCTTGAACATTAACTTCTTCATCAGCTCAGTGACTTGTTTTTTAAAGGACAGTTTGTCATCAAGCCAGATACCAAGATATTTGTAGGAAAGAACTCGCTCAATTTGTGTACCATTCAAGCTAGTCATTACAAATTCATATCAATCTGAGTTATGGGACCTGGTAAAAAGCATGCATTTAGTTTTGTTTGAATTTAGCACTAACTTTAGATCCAATAGTGACCTCTGCAGTGCTTGAAAGTCAGACTTCAAATGTGAAAAGGCTTTGGCCCACCTATGGAACAATGGAATACAACACTATATCATCTGCATACAAACGTACAGTGGGGAAAAAAAGTATTTAGTCAGCCACCAATTGTGCAAGTTCTCCCACTTAAAAAGATGAGAGAGGCCTGTAATTTTCATCATAGGTACACGTCAACTATGACAGACAAATTGAGAAAAAAAATCCAGAAAATCACATTGTAGGATTTTTAATGAATTTATTTGCAAATTATGGTGGAAAATAAGTATTTGGTCACCTACAAACAAGCAAGATTTCTGGCTCTCACAGACCTGTAACTTCTTCTTTAAGAGGCTCCTCTGTCCTCCACTCGTTACCTGTATTAATGGCACCTGTTTGAACTTGTTATCAGTATAAAAGACACCTGTCCACAACCTCAAACAGTCACACTCCAAACTCCACTATAGCCAAGACCAAAGAGCTGTCAAAGGACACCAGAAACAAAATTGTAGACCTGCACCAGGCTGGGAAGACTGAATCTGCAATAGGTAAGCTTGGTTTGAAGAAATCAACTGTGGGAGCAATTATTAGGAAATGGAAGACATACAAGACCACTGATAATCTCCCTCGATCTGGGTCTCCACGCAAGATCTCACCCCGTGGGGTCAAAATGATCACAAGAACGGTGAGCAAAAATCCCAGAACCACACAGGGGGACCTAGTGAATGACCTGCAGAGAGCTGGGACCAAAGTAACAAAGCCTACCATCAGTAACACACTACGCCGCCAGGGACTCAAATCCTGCAGTGCCAGACGTGTCCCCCTGCTTAAGCCAGTACATGTCCAGGCCCGTCTGAAGTTTGCTAGAGTGCATTTGGATGATCCAGAAGAGGATTGGGAGAATGTCATATGGTCAGATGAAACCAAAATATAACTTTTTGGTAAAAACTAAACTCGTCGTGTTTGGAGGACGAAGAATGCTGTGTTGCATCCAAAGAACACCATACCTACTGTGAAGCATGGGGGTGGAAACATCATGCTTTGGGGCTGTTTTTCTGCAAAGGGACCAGGACGACTGATCCGTGTAAAGGAAAGAATGAATGGGGCCATGTATCGTGAGATTTTGAGTGACATCAGCAAGGGCATTGAAGATGAAACGTGGCTGGGTCTTTCAGCATGACAATGATCCCAAACACACCGCCCGGGCAACGAAGGAGTGGCTTCGTAAGAAGCATTTCAAGGTCCTGGAGTGGCCTAGCCAGTCTCCAGATCTCAAGCCCATAGAAAATCTTTGGAGGGAGTTGAAAGTCCGTGTTGCCCAGCGACAGCCCCAAAACATCACTGCTCTAGAGGAGATCTGCATGGAGGAATGGGCCAAAATACCAGCAACAGTGTGTGAAAACCTTGTGAAGGCTTACAGAAAACGTTTGACCTGTGTCATTGCCAACAAAGGGTATATAACAAAGTATTGAGAAACTTTTGTTATTGACCAAATACTTATTTTCCACCATAATTTGCAAATAAATTCATTAAAAATCCTACAATGTGATTTTCTGGATTTCTTTTCTCATTTTGTCTGTCATAGTTGACGTGTACCTATGATGAAAATTACAGGCCTCTCTCATCTTTTTAAGTGGGAGAACTTGCACAATTGGTGGCTGACTAAATACTTTTTTTCCCCACTGTATATATATAGATATATATATTTTTTTTTACAGCATCACCAATGTTATTTATATAGATTGTAAACAGTAGTGGGCTGAGTATTGAACCTTGGGGCACCCCTTTATGTAACTCAGCAAACTCAGATTTCACCCCATCTACCTTGATGGCCTGAGTTCTGTCATTGAGATAATTATGAAACAAGCTAGCGTCAACCCACCATATTGAGGACAGCTTATTCAACAGGATAACATGGTCTACAGCAGGGTTTTATTTTGCCCCCCAAAGTTTTTTGAACAAAAAAATCATAATAAGAAACAATAAAAAAAAATATATATATATATATTATTTTATTTTTATTTTATTGTTTTATTGTTGGACATAAAAGACTGTAACAATCGGCTCCAAGTGATTTTAATTTTGGAAAACTGTTCCTAATTATTCCCACGCATAATAGAGAGACACATGATTGTATATAAATGTAAGCTAATCATGTTCCGGCCCCCCGACCAGCCACTCCCGAGGCTGAATCTAGTTCACGATCCCTGGTCTGCAGTATCAAAAGCATTTGACAAGTCTACAAACATGGCAGCACAATTATTTATATCATAAGGAATTGGCAATATAATTTACAACAAGCATGGTAGTCGTAGTGGTACTATGTTTAGGTCTGAATCCGGATTGATTAACATTAAGAATACCATTTACAGATAGAAAATAAAGTTGCTGTTTGTTTAGTATTTCACAAGACAAGGGAGCCTGGAAATGGGTAGATAAATATTAAGATCACTACTATCCCTGCTCTTATGGAGTGGCAGCACAAAAGCTGCTTTCCACACTTTTGGAATATTTCCTGATACTAAAGTTAAATTAAAAAATGGTGTTACTGTGCCAGCAATGAGGGGCACTGCAAACTTAAGCAAAGACGGGTCCAAATTGTCAGCCCCTTATGACTTATTTGTGTCAATAGTTAATAAGGCAGCAATAACTTCTGTTTCTGTGAGTTGCCAAAAAGATTAACCCTGACTACCATTTCCCAAGTCAGGTGAGGTTGACTGATCATCCATCGAGGCAACTGGAGGCTGTATGTGGGAAGAACAGTTAACTGGAGGCTGTATGTGGGGAGAACAGTTAACTGGAGGCTGTATGTGGGAAGAACAGTCAACTGGAGGCTGTATGTGGGAAGAACAGTCAACTGGAGGCTGTATGTGGGAAGAACAGTCAACTGGAGGCTGTATGTGGGGAGAACAGTCAACTGGAGGCTGTATGTGGGAAGAACAGTCAACTGGAGGCTGTATGTGGGGAGAACAGTCAACTGGAGGCTGTATGTGGGGAGAACAGTCAACTGGAGGCTGTATGTGGGAAGAACAGTCAACTGGAGGCTGTATGTGGGGAGAACAGTCAACTGGAGGCTGTATGTGGGAAGAACAGTTAACTGGAGGCTGTATGTGGGAAGAACAGTCAACTGGAGGCTGTATGTGGGAAGAACAGTCAACTGGAGGCTGTATGTGGGGAGAACAGTCAACTGGAGGCTGTATGTGGGAAGAACAGTCAACTGGAGGCTGTATGTGGGGAGAACAGTCAACTGGAGGCTGTATGTGGGAAGAACAGTCAACTGGAGGCTGTATGTGGGAAGAACAGTCAACTGGAGGCTGTATGTGGGGAGAACAGTCAACTGGAGGCTGTATGTGGGAAGAACAGTCAACTGGAGGCTGTATGTGGGAAGAACAGTCAACTGGAGGCTGTATGTGGGAAGAACAGTCAACTGGAGGCTGTATGTGGGAAGAACAGTTAACTGGAGGCTGTATGTGGGAAGAACAGTCAACTGGAGGCTGTATGTGGGAAGAACAGGCAACTGGAGGCTGTATGTGGGAAGAACAGTCAACTGGAGGCTGTATGTGGGAAGAACAGTTAACTGGAGGCTGTATGTTGGAAGAACAGTCAACTGGAGGCTGTATGTGGGAAGAACAGTCAACTGGAGGCTGTATGTGGGAAGAACAGTTAACTGGAGGCTGTATGTGGGAAGAACAGTCAACTGGAGGCTGTATGTGGGAAGAACAGTTAACTGGAGGCTGTATGTGGGAAGAACAGTCAACTGGAGGCTGTATGTGGGAAGAACAGTTAACTGGAGGCTGTATGTGGGAAGAACAGTCAACTGGAGGCTGTATGTGGGAAGAACAGTCAACTGGAGGCTGTATGTGGGGAGAACAGTCAACTGGAGGCTGTATGTGGGAAGAACAGTCAACTGGAGGCTGTATGTGGGAAGAACAGTCAACTGGAGGCTGTATGTGGGAAGAACAGTCAACTGGAGGCTGTATGTGGGAAGAACAGTTAACTGGAGGCTGTATGTGGGAAGAACAGTCAACTGGAGGCTGTATGTGGGAAGAACAGGCAACTGGAGGCTGTATGTGGGAAGAACAGTCAACTGGAGGCTGTATGTGGGAAGAACAGTTAACTGGAGGCTGTATGTGGGAAGAACAGTCAACTGGAGGCTGTATGTGGGAAGAACAGTCAACTGGAGGCTGTATGTGGGAAGAACAGTTAACTGGAGGCTGTATGTGGGAAGAACAGTCAACTGGAGGCTGTATGTGGGAAGAACAGTTAACTGGAGGCTGTATGTGGGAAGAACAGTCAACTGGAGGCTGTATGTGGGAAGAACAGTTAACTGGAGGCTGTATGTGGGAAGAACAGTCAACTGGAGGCTGTATGTGGGAAGAACAGTCAACTGGAGGCTGTATGTGGGAAGAACAGTTAACTGGAGGCTGTATGTGGGTAGAACAGTTAACTGGAGGCTGTATGTGGGTAGAACAGTCAACTGGAGGCTGTATGTGGGAAGAACAGTTAACTGGAGGCTGTATGTGGGTAGAACAGTCAACTGGAGGCTGTATGTGGGAAGAACAGTCAGCTGATTGGCCAGGACCAGTATGACCACCATTTCTTTCAAACAGGAAACCAGCTGAGATGAAATGCTCATTAAATCATAAAAAATTTCTGTAATGATGCAGGAGTCTAAAACGACTTGCTTAGGAAATAGAGGAATTCTCTCACTTCAGTGAATTAACGGTTTTCCAGAATTTAGAGGGATCACTAACAGAGTCTGTCATAGCACTAAGGAGGCAGTTTGATTTGGCCTGTTTAACAGAGGCAGTGCACCTATTTCTCAATTGCCTAAATAGCTGCCAATCAGCTAACGAGACAGTTCCTCTAGCCTCAGCCCAGGCTTGGTTTCTTATCAGGAGGAGGTCTGAGAGTACAGGAGAGTATCATGCATAGGTTCGGTTTTAGCAGGAGGAGGTCTGAGAGTACAGGAGAGTATCATGCATAGGTTCGGTTTTAGCAGGAGGAGGTCTGTGAGTACAGGAGAGTATCATGCATAGGTTCGGTTTTAGCAGGAGGAGGTCTGTGAGTACAGGAGAGTATCATGCATAGGTTCGGTTTTAGCAGGAGGAGGTCTGTGAGTACAGGAGAGTATCATGCATAGGTTCGGTTTTAGCAGGAGGAGGTCTGTGAGTACAGGAGAGTATCATGCATAGGTTCGGTTTTAGACTCTGAGTCACTTGAAAGGGGCATGTTTATCAGCCAGAGAGGCAAAAATGGATGAGAAAAATTCAAGTGTCAAAACAGGGTCTGGTATGAAGCTAGTAGAAGAAAGCTCTGAATAATATACAGTGGGGAAAAAAAGTATTTAGTCAAATCAAATCAAATCAAATCAAATCCAATTGTATTGGTCACATGCGCCGAATACAACAGGTGCAGACATTACAGTGAAATGCTTACTTACAGCCCTTAACCAACAGTGCATTTATTTTAAACAAAAAAAGTAAGAATAAAACAACAACAAAAGAAGTGTTGAGAAAAAAAGAGCAGAAGTAAAATAAAGTGACAGTAGGGAGGCTATATATACAGGGGGGTACCGTTGCAGAGTCAATGTGCGGGGGCACCGGCTAGTTGAGGTAGTTGAGGTAATATGTACATGTGGGTAGAGTTAAAGTGACTATGCATAAATACTTAACAGAGTAGCAGCAGTGTAAAAAGGATGGGGTGGGGGGGCAGTGCAAATAGTCTGGGTAGCCATGATTAGCTGTTCAGGAGTCTTATGGCTTGGGGGTAGAAGCTGTTGAGAAGTCTTTTGGACCTAGACTTGGCACTCCGGTACCGCTTGCCGTGCGGTAGCAGAGAGAACAGTCTATGACTAGGGTGGCTGGAGTCTTTGACAATTTTGAGGGCCTTCCTCTGACACCGCCTGGTATAGAGGTCCTGGATGGCAGGAAGCTTTGCCCCAGTGATGTACTGGGCCGTACGCACTACCCTCTGTAGTGCCTTGCGGTCAGAGGCCAAGCAGTTGCCATACCAGGCGGTGATGCAACCAGTCAGAATGCTCTCGATGGTGCAGCTGTAGAATTTTTTGAGGATCTGAGGACCCATGCCAAATCTTTTTAGTCTCCTGAGGGGGAATAGGCTTTTTCGTGCCCTCTTCACGACTGTCTTGGTGTGTTTGGACCATGATAGTTCGTTGGTGATGTGGACACCAAGGAACTTGAAGCTCTCAACCTGTTCCACTACAGTCCCGTCGATGAGAATGGGGGCGTGCTCAGTCCTCTTTTTTTTCCTGTAGTCCACAATCATCTCCTTTGTCTTGGTCACGTTGAGGGAGAGGTTGTTGTCCTGGCACCACACGGCCAGATCTCTGACCTCCTCCCTATAGGCTGTCTCATCGTTGTCGGTGATCAGGCCTACCACTGTTGTGTCGTCGGCAAACTTAATGATGGTGTTGGAGTCGTGCCTGGCCATGCAGTCATGGGTGAACAGAGAGTACAGGAGGGGACTGAGCACGCACCCCTGAGGGGCCCCCGTGTTGAGGATCAGCGTGGCAGATGTGTTGTTACCTACCCTTACCACCTGGGGGCGGCCCGTCAGGAAGTCCAGGATCCAGTTGCAGAGGGAGGTGTTTAGTCCCAGGATCCTTAGCTTAGTGATGAGCTTAGAGGGCACTATGGTGTTGAATGCTGAGCTGTAGTCAATGAATAGCATTCTCACGTAGGTGTTCCTCTTGTCCAGGTGGGAAAGGGCAGTGTGGAGTGCGATAGAGATTGCATCATCTGTGGATCTGTTGGGGCGGTATGCAAATTGGAGTGGGTCTAGGGTTTCTGGGATTATGCTGTTGATGTGAGCCATGACCAGTCTTTCAAAGCACTTCATGGCTACAGACGTCAGTGCTACGGGTCGGTAGTAATTTAGGCAGGTTATCTTAGAGTTCTTGGGCACGGGGACTATGGTGGTCTGCTTGAAACATGTTGGTATTACAGACTCAGTCAGGGACATGTTGAAAATATCAGTGAAGACACTTGCCAGTAGGTCAGCACATGCTCGGAGTACACGTCCTGGTAATCCGTCTGGCCCTGCGGCCTTGTGAATGTTGACCTGCTTAAAAGTCTTACTCACATCGGCTACGGAGAGCGTGATCACATAGTCATCCGGAACAGCTGGTGCTCTCATGCATGCTTCAGTGTTGTAGTCAGCCACCAATTGTGCAAGTTCTCCCACTTAAAAAGATGAGAGAGGCCTGTAATTGTCATCATAGGTACACGTCAACTATGACAGACAAATTGAGAGAGAAAAAATCCAGAAAATTACATTGTAGGATTTTTAATGAATTTATTTGCAAATTATGGTGGAAAATAAGTATTTGGTCACCTACAAACAAGCAAGATTTCTGGCTCTCACAGACCTGTAACTTCTTCTTTAAGAGGCTCCTCTGTCCTCCACTCGTTACCTGTATTAATGGCACCTGTTTGATCTTGTTATCAGTATAAAAGACACCTGTCCACAACCTCAAACAGTCGCACTCCAAACTCCACTATGGCCAAGACCAAAGAGCTGTCAAAGGACACCAGAAACAAAATTGTAGACCTGCACCAGGCTGGGAAGACTAAATCTGCAATAGTGTAGCAGCTTGGTTTGAAGAAATCAACTGTGGGAGCAATTATTAGGAAATGGAAGACATACAAGACCACTGACAATCTCCCTCGATCTGGGGCTCCACGCAAGATCTCACCCCGTGGGGTCAAAATGATCACAAGAACGGTGAGCAAAAATCCCAGAACCACACGGGGGGACCTAGTGAATGACCTGCAGAGAGCTGGGACCAAAGTAACAAAGCCTACCATCAGTAAAACACTACGCCGCCAGGGACTCAAATCCTGCAGTGCCAGACGTGTCCCCCTGCTTAAGCCAGTACATGTCCAGGCCCGTCTGAAGTTTGCTAGAGTGCATTTGGATGATCCAGAAGAGGATTGGGAGAATGTCATATGGTCAGATGAAACCAAAATATAACTTTTTGGTAAAAACTCAACTTGTCGTGTGTGGAGGACAAAGAATGCTGAGTTGCATCCAAAGAACACCACACCTACTGTGAAGCATGGGGGTGGAAACATCATGCTTTGGGACTGTTTTTCTGCAAAGGGACCAGGACGACTGATCCGTGTAAAGGAAAGAATGAATGGGGCCATGTATCGTGAGATTTTGAGTGAAAACCTCCTTCCATCAGCAAGGGCATTGAAGATGAAACGTGGCTGGGTCTTTCAGCATGACAACGATCCCAAAAACACCGCCCGGGCAACAAAGGAGTGACTTCGTAAGAAGCATTTCAAGGTCCTGAAGTGGCCTAGCCAGTCTCCAGATCTCAACCCCATAGAAAATCTTTGGAGGGAGTTGAAAGTCCGTGTTGCCCAGCGACAGCCCCAAAACATCACTGCTCTAGAGGAGATCTGCATGGAGGAATGGGCCAAAATACCAGCAACAGTGTGTGAAAACCTTGTGAAGACTTACAGAAATCGTTTGACCTGTGTCATTGCCAACAAAGGGTATATAACAAAGTATTGAGAAACTTTTGTTATTGACCAAATACTTTTTTTCCACCATAATTTGCAAATACATTTATTAAAAATCCTACAATGTGATTTTCTGGATTTTTTTTTCTCATTTTGTCGGTCATAGTTGACGTGTATCTATGATGAAAATTACAGGCCTCTCTCATCTTTTTAAGTGGGAGAAGTTGCACAATTGGTGGCTGACTAAATACTTTTTTTCCCCACTGTAGATCATGAAGGAACACCTGGGACTGAATAATATAGATCATGAAGGAACACCTGGGGCGAGAATAAAAAAAAAAAAGTATCTTTACAATTATACGAGGGACAGAGTTTTTCAATTTGATATTTCTAATGCAAGCAATAGGGTAGTGGTCGCTGATATCATTAGCTAAAAACACCACTAGCCAAATAGTTATGGGGCCAGTCAGTCAGGATAAGATCAACCAGTGTCACGCCCTGGCTCTGGGGACACTGTTATGTTGAGCCAGGGTGTGTAATTCTATGTTTGTATTTCTATGTTGGCCTGAGTGACTCCCAATCAGAGGCAACGAGTGTCAGCTGGTTGTCTCTGATTGGGAGCCATATTTAACTGTCTGTCTTTCACTTTGTGTTTGTGGTTTCTTGTTCTTATTTGGTTTGTTTATGTAACCAGAGACATCACGTTTTCGTCTGTTGTTTTGATCGTGTGATCATTTATCTAATAAATATAAATATGTTCACCTTCAACGCTGCGCATTGGTCCTCCTCCTTAGACGATCGTGACAGAAGAAACCACCAGAACTGGACCAAGCAGCCTAGTGAGGAGCAGAGTGGGTGGACTTGGCAACAGTGGAGGAAGAGCTTCGACTGGGTCAAGCCGAATGAGGAGCTGAATGGCGGATATTGGAAGCAGAAGAGCGAGAGTTGGGCGAGAATTATCGAGGCCTGGCCCACGGGGAAGAGAGACTCCCAGAAAATGTTTAGGGGGGGGGCTCACGACGTCGGACCAGCAGGAGGCCCCAGCGGGTTGCCAGAGGAGGCCGCCAGGTTACGGGGGCCACTGGTCGAAGAGGGGGTGGAAGATGTAGAGGCACGGCGAGAGGTACTGGCGTGTGTTGCCAGTCCGGTCCGGCCTGTTCCTGATCCCCACGTAGGGCCAGTGGTGTGTATTCCCAGTACGGTCCGGCCTGTTCCTGCCACTCGCACCAAGTCTACGGTGCGCATCGCCAGCTCGGCCCGGCCCATTCCTGCTCCCCGCACCAAGTCAGTGGTGCGTTTCGTCAGCCCTGTCCGGCCCGTTCCTGCTCTCCGCACCAAGTCTGTGGTGCGCGTCGCCAGCCCAGTCCGGCCCATTCCTGCTCCCCGCACCAAGTCTGTGGTGCGTTTCGTCAGCCCTGTCCGGCCCGTTCCTGCTCTCCGCACCAAGTCTGTGGTGCGCGTCGCCAGCCCAGTCCGGCCCATTCCTGCTCCCCGCACCAAGTCTGTGGTGCGTTTCGTCAGCCCGGCTTGGCCCGTTCCTGCTCCCCGCACCAAGTCTACGGTGTGTGTCGCCAGCTCGGCCTGGCCTGCTCCCCGCACCAAGTCAGTGGTGCGTTTCGTCAGCCCTGTCCGGCCCGCTCCTGCTCCCCACACCAAGCCAGTGGTGTGCGTCGTCAGTCCAGCACGGCCCGTGCCTGTTCCCCACACCAAAGCCAGTGGTGTGCGTCGTCGGTCCGGCACGGCCCGTGCCTGTTCCACTGGTGCCTGGTCCGGCACCGGTCAGATGCGTTACGCCGGAGCTAGAGCAATCCGCTCCATCAGTGTGCAGTCCAGCTCCGGCCAGCGGGGCCAGACCGGACCAGGGGTACTTTGGGGGGTTGGAGAGGGAGTGGGGATCAGGCCCGGAGCCGGATCCGCCGCCAAGGCGAAGTGCCCACCCGGTCCCTCCCCTGTGGTATTTAGTTGGCGCGGTCGGAGTCCGCGCCTTTAGGGGGGGGGGTACTGTCACGCCCTGGCTCTGGGGACACTGTTATGTTGAGCCAGGGTGTGTAATTCTATGTTTGTATTTCTATGTTGGCCTGAGTGACTCCCAATCAGAGGCAACGAGTGTCAGCTGGTTGTCTCTGATTGGGAGCCATATTTAACTGTCTGTCTTTCACTTTGTGTTTGTGGTTTCTTGTTCTTATTTGGTTTGTTTATGTAACCAGAGACATCACGTTTTCGTCTGTTGTTTTGATCGTGTGATCATTTATCTAATAAATATAAATATGTTCACCTTCAACGCTGCGCATTGGTCCTCCTCCTTAGACGATCGTGACAATCAGTGAGGAGTTTGCTAGTTTTTTTTATATTAATCCGAATGAGTTTTTCTGGTTTAAGATACCAGAAAGGTTTTAAATAATCGGAAATAATACAAACAGCCTAGAAAACTTGAGGAATAACATTTTATTCTTCTACTACTACTACTACTGCTACTACTACTACTACTACTACTACTACTACTACTACTACTACTACTACTACTGCTACTACTACTACTACTACTACTACTACTACTACTACTACAACTACTACACGTTTAAGTGTGTTAATTAAATAATTTCACCAACTACCGCCAAAGCTACAATGGAGCTCCAACTTTCCTCATTTAGGGTTTGAAGTTCCATCCCTTCAAGTCCAAACGTATTGTTACAAACCACGTAACTCTATAGCTGATCCACGTAGTCTTAATGGATATGAAGTGTAGCTGTATTTCACCTCCTTAGCTAGCCTAGCTAATGAAGTTTCATTTGAGAAGTGATTCACTAAGGGAGAATTCATGGCCCTACCACTTACATCCAGGGTCTGGAGCCTATAATACAATATATCCCCCTATTCCCTATATAGTGCACTACTTTTGAACAGGGTCCATATGGCTGGTCAAAAGTAGCGCACTATATAGGGAATAGGGTGCCATTTGTGATGCAGACATAATATAACTATATTATCAGGATTGATGAAGTCATCCATCAGATTGATCGCAAGCATTTTACCCAATGAAAATGACTGTCGAATTACTGTTGGCCGGCCATTAAGACAGCGTCCGCTCGTAAAAGAAGAGAAGTTAGGGCTCCTCTCGAACCCACTCAATTAAAAGTACCACCACTACAGTTCTACAGCTCTGTTACAGTGAGTTATGGCTGCTAGCAGCTAAAATGGCTTCTCAGAGGAAACCCATTGCACTAAGGGTTTCTTAGTTGATGTGTAAAACCAGTTAGTTGTTGTGTAAAACCAGTTAGTTAGTGTGTAAAACCAGTTAGTTAGTGTGTAAAACCAGTTAGTTAGTGTGTAAAACCCCTTAATTTGTGTGTAAAACCAGTTAGTTGATGTGTAAAACCAGTTAGTTGTTGTGTAAAACCAGTTAATTGGTGTTTAAAACCCCTTAATTTGTGTGTAAAACCAGTTAGTTAGTGTGTAAAACCAGTTGGTTGTTGTGTAAAACCAGTTAGTTAGTGTGTAAAACCAGTTAGTTGTTGTGTAAAACCAGTTAATTTGTGTGTAAAACCAGTTAATTGGTGTTTAAAACCACTTAATTTGTGTGTAAAAACAGTTAGTTAGTGTGTAAAACCAGTTAGTTAGTGTGTAAAACCAGTTAGTTGTTGTGTAAAACCAGTTAGTTAGTGTGTAAAACCAGTTAGATGATGTGTAAAACCAGTTAGTTAGTGTGTGAAACCAGTTAGTTGTTGTGTAAAACAAGTTAATTTGTGTGTAAAACCAGTTATTTGGTGTTTAAAACCCCTTAATTTGTGTGTAAAAACAGTTAGTTAGTGTGTAAAACCAGTTAGTTAGTGTGTAAAACCAGTTAGTTGTTGTGTAAAACCAGTTAGTTAGTGTGTAAAACCAGTTAGATGATGTGTAAAACCAGTTAGTTAGTGTGTAAAACCAGTTAGTTGTTGTGTAAAACCAGTTAATTTGTGTGTAAAACCAGTTAATTGGTGTTTAAAACCCCTTAATTTGTGTGTAAAAACAGTTAGTTAGTGTGTAAAACCAGTTAGTTAGTGTGTAAAACCAGTTAGTTAGTGTGTAAAAACAGTTAGTTAGTGTGTAAAAACAGTTAGTTAGTGTGTAAAACCAGTTAGTTAGTGTGTAAAACCAGTTAGTTGTTGTGTAAAACCAGTTAGTTAGTATGTAAAACCAGTTAGATGATGTGTAAAACCAGTTAGTTTTTGTGTAAAACCAGTTAGTTAGTGTGTAAAACCAGTTAGTTGTTGTGTAAAACCAGTTATTCTGTGTGTAAAACCAGTTAGTTGTTGTGTAAAACCAGTTAGTTAGTGTGTAAAACCAGTTAGATGATGTGTAAAACCAGTTAGTTAGTGTGTAAAACCAGTTAGTTGTTGTGTAAAACCAGTTAATTTGTGTGTAAAACCAGTTAATTGGTGTTTAAAACCCCTTAATTTGTGTGTAAAAACAGTTAGTTAGTGTGTAAAACCAGTTAGTTAATGTGTAAAACCAGTTAGTTGTTGTGTAAAACCAGTTAGTTAGTGTGTAAAACCAGTTAGATGATGTGTAAAACCAGTTAGTTGTTGTGTAAAACCAGTTAGTTAGTGTGTAAAACCAGTTAGTTGTTGTGTAAAACCAGTTAGTTGTTGTGTAAAACCAGTTAATTTGTGTGTAAAACCAGTTATTTGGTGTTTAAAACCCCTTAATTTGTGTGTAAAAACAGTTAGTTAGTGTGTAAAACCAGTTAGTTAGTGTGTAAAACCAGTTAGATGATGTGTAAAACCAGTTAGTTAGTGTGTAAAACCAGTTAGTTGTTGTGTAAAACCAGTTAATTTGTGTGTAAAACCAGTTAATTGGTGTTTAAAACCCCTTAATTTGTGTGTAAAAACAGTTAGTTAGTGTGTATAAACCAGTTAGTTAGTGTGTAAAACCAGTTAGTTGTTGTGTAAAACCAGTTAGTTAGTGTGTAAAAACAGTTAGTTAGTGTGTAAAACCAGTTAGTTAGTGTGTAAAACCAGTTAGTTGTTGTGTAAAACCAGTTAGTTAGTGTGTAAAACCAGTTAGATGATGTGTAAAACCAGTTAGTTTTTGTGTAAAACCAGTTAGTTAGTGTGTAAAACCAGTTAGTTGTTGTGTAAAACCAGTTAGTTGTTGTGTAAAACCAGTTATTTTGTGTGTAAAACCAGTTAGTTGTTGTGTAAAACCAGTTAATTTGTGTGTAAAACCAGTTATTTGGTGTTTAAAACCCCTTAATTGGTGTGTAAAACCAGTTAGTTGGTGTGTAAAACCAGTTTGTCCAGATACATATACAATAGAGTAGGTCATAACTCAGAAAGTAGTTCCAAAGAGTTACTTCATTTCACAATCTTTCCAACATGTTGTCTACAAGGGGAATCATACACAGTTGTTTACATGGGTCCTCAATGCTAGTTTAGCACAATGGGAGAGTTCTTACTAGGAGGGTGAAATATTAGACAATACATTTGGAAAATTGAAGATAGATAGAATAAGTTGTGATGACCCATTACTTGTTGATATGACTAACTTTAACGTTTTAAAGACACACTGGCATGCTTTGATCATGTCAGCTGTTCCTGGAGTGGTCAAATATTGCAAAGCTGAGATATTGTCATCAAAACATTCTCAACAGTCTTTGAAGCTCTCATTGGCCCCGTGTAGCTCAGTTGGTAGAGCATGGCGCTTGCAATGCCAGGGTTGTGGGTTCGTTTCCCATGGGGGGCCAGTATGAAAAATGTATGCATTCACTAACTGTAAGTCGCTCTGGATAAGAGCGTCTGCTAAAATGTAAAAAAAAAGGTGACATTAATGCTAATCCAAAGGTTTATTGACATTAATCAAACCTGAAATGAGTTTAGTTGTTTTGTCTCTTTTGTGATGCTGGTGGTCCTCATATCTAGGGATCGAATCACATTGTGTCAATAATCACAATAATACACAACTTCTCGCGTATTATTGTTTTAATATATCTAGGCTTAACACTTCAATGAGTCTAAAACGAGGAAAAATGTACTCACAGTGGGCTCCAAAATTACTGGCTCCCCTGACTGATAATGCACAAACAATACTTTAAAAAATATAAACAATATAATTATAGAGATAAACTCAAAATATACCAACATGTGAGAAATACTGTACTATATTCATGTTCCAATGGAACCCACCAAAATCATTTATTGATTTAATTAAAAATCAATGTCCTCCAAATCAAGGTTTCATAATTAATGGCACCCTTAAAGATTATTGTAAATAACATCTACCAAAATTAAACCAGGAATTAAATTCCATTTATTTAAGTTTATCTAAGTCTTAAGGAACTATATTGAGCCATTACATCACTTCCTGTTTCAATGGGTATAAAAATGATGTAACACGCATACAATATCCCTTTGTCATCCAACACCATGAAGAAAATAAAAGGACTGGCAGTTCAAAAGAGACAGATGGTTGTAGACCTTAATAAATCTGGTAATGGCTACAAGAAGATCCACAAACTATTGAGCACTGTCAGGGCAATTATTATAAAATAAAAAATATATATATTAAAAACAGTTGAAAACCTCATGGGTAGAGGACACAAATGCATTTTGCCCCCCAGGATAGGGAGGAGGAAGCAACAAAATCCCCAAGAATCACTGTGACAGAATTGCAGGCCTTGGTGGCGTCTTGTGGTCACCAGTTTTCAAAAAGCACCATCAGACGCCACCTCCCCAACCACAGGCTCTTTGGAAGGGTTGCCAGAAGAAAGCCCTTTCTGACCCCAAGACACAGACACAAGCGCTTGGAGTTTGCCAAACGTCATTTAAATTATGACTGGAAGAAGGTGCTCTGGTCAGATGAGACCAACATTGAACGTTTTGGTCAGATACAGCATCGGCATGTTTGGTGTCGAAACAGAGATGCATACAAGGAGAGGCACCTCATACCCACGGTGAAATATGGTGGTGGGTCAGTGATGTTTTGGGTCTGTTTTAATTCCAGAGGTCCAGGGGCACTGGTTAAGATTGATGGCATAATGAATTCCACCAAGTATCAGGCAATTTTGGCAGACCATCTGGTTTTCTCTGCCAGAAGGCTGGGACTTGGCCGTAGGTGGATTTTTTCCAACAAGACAATGACCCAAAACATACCTGAAGATCCAAACAGAAATGGTTCTGTGACAACAAAATCAATGTTCTGCCATGGCCATTGTAAGGTTTTCTTAGTTCACCTTGTGTTCTTGTACGTAGCCCTGTTTCTTTGTGTTCTTGAACGTAGCCCTGTCTTTCATTTTTGTTCATTGATTTCACCTGTGTTAGTTACTCACCTGGTCTCATCAGCTCCTTATTTAGTTCAGTTCATTCTGTTTGTGCCTTGTGAGGTATTGTTCGTTTTGACTCTACTAAGCCTTTTCCTAGCTCGTTTGTGAGAACCAGTTTTAGCCTTCAGTCCTAGTTTTTGATTCTCCTGCCTGTTTGCCTAACTGTGTATGACCATTGCCTGCCTGTGACCACGATTCCTGCCTTCTGCGAAGGCGTAATAAACACCTGCCACGCTCTGGGTGTGAATCTACACCTTATTCTCCCTGAGTATTCATTACAGAATACCTCACCTAAAACGGAATGGATTCAGCGAAGCTACAGTGGCGCCTAACCCGGCAAGAGGAGTGTATGGAGGAAATCTGCCATCTTCTCCGCCAGCCTATCCCTACTCCTCCGATGCCAGGTATCGTAACCCCATAGCCCTCCTTCATTCATATCCATGCCTGGAAAATATGACGGTTCACCTGGGAAATGTCAGGGATTTCTGATGCAATGCAGCAAATACATTGAGCACAACCCCACTAACTTCGCCACCGACAAGAGCAGGGTGGATTTTGTTGTGTCTCTACTCACAGGCAAAGCCCTGGATTGGGCCACCGCCATATGGACTGCCAACAGCACAGAACTCGGATCCGAGATCCATTTCCACACCCTCTTCAAAGAGGTATTCGATCAATCTCCTTCCGGTCGTCCTATAAGGGACCTCCTCATAGACCTTCAACAAGGACGCAATTCAGCTGCCGATTATGCCCTCGAGTTCCGCACCATGGATGCAGGGAGTGGATGGAGTGAGGCTGCTTTACTTACCGTCTACCGAAGAGGGGCTCAACAGGGAACTTCAAGCGGAGCTGGCCTGTAGAGGTGACCTTCAGGATTTAAATCAATACATTCATATGTCCATCTCCATCGACCACCTCATCGCCGACCGCCGAAGAACTCTGCCACACAGGAACCCGAAACCTTCTCTTTCCATGATTCTGTCATCCCGTCCGAGTCTTCCAGAGACCATGCAGTTGGGCCATGCTCCTATCCCGTGTATCGAATGTCAAAGGCGGATCCAAGAAGGGCTCTGCCTATACTGTGGAGGGAAAGATAATCAACTCAGCCATTGCCCTGTTTGCCCCCCATGGAGAGATGAGAAGGTTCCCTCCGCTGCCATGCAGGTAGGCGGGTCCGTATTTCTAAATATCTCCCAGAAGCAATTCTCCATCCCAGTATTGATAACCATGAAGGGGGTTACGAAGTACGTAGAGGGCTTGATAGATTCAGGAGCAGCAGGTAGTTTTATCGATCACCAGCTGTACAAGAGCTTGACATTGATCTTACACCTGTCGCCCCTCCCTTAAGGATTAACACCCTGGATGGGCAGCCATTGGGCACGGGCTTCATTACGTACCTGACACAGAGCGTTATCCTTCAGATTGGAGTCTTCCACACCGAAACCATTCAACTCATGGAACTCTTATCCCCCAAACAGCCACTCATCCTCGGACACCCCTGGCTTTGTCGTCATGACCCTGCCATCTCGTGGCGACAAGGTGAACTACTGTCCTGGTCTTCTACCTGCTTCACCAGTTGTCTCAGCCTACCACCATTGAGGACTCTGCCTCTGCAGTGCCACCCGCCATACCATCTGAATATGCCCAGTATAGCAATGTCTACAGCAAAATCAAGGCCTCCACTCTGCCACCACATCAACCAGGGGACTGTGCTATTGACTTACTCCCTGGAGTGTCCCCACCGAAGGGCCGTGTTTACCCCCTATCTATCCTCGAAAATGAGGCAATGGAGAACTACATTGATGAAGCACTCAAACAGTTTCATTTGTCCTTCTTCTTTCCCGGCTGCGTCCAGCTTCTTCTTCGTTGGTAAAAAGGATGGTGGTCTTCGTCCATGTATTGATTACCGTTCCCTGAATGACGTTACGGTCAAGAACCGTTTCCCTCTTCTTCTGATCCCAGTGACCCTTGAACAAGTGGGTCACGCCAACATCTTTACAAAACTCGACCTGCGGAATGCTTATAACCTTGTCCGTATATGTGAAGGTGACGAATGGAAGACAGCCTTTATCACCGCACGAGGGCACTATGAATACCTGGTCATGCCCTACGGCCTTACTAACGCCCCCGCCGTCTTCCAATCCTTTATGAACGAGGTTTTCCAGGATATGATCAACTGCTTTCTCATCGTCTACATTGATGACATCCTGATTTACTCCCACTCCCTGAAGGAACACATGCAGCATGTACAAAAGGTTACTCAACAGCTCCTTGACCATAACCTTTATGTGAAGACTGAAAAGAGCACCTTCCATGTAACCTCAGTAAACTTCCTTGGTTTCGTACTGACACCTGGAGGGGTCAGCATGGATGAGAACAAAGTCCCCGCCGTCAGTAACTGGGCCAAACCCACCACCGTTAAGGAACTCCAACGTTTCATTGGGTTCTCCAACTTTTATCGCCGGTTCATTCGGAACTTCAGTTCTACTGCCGGTCCCCTCACTGCCCTTACCAGCCAAAAGACCTGGACCCTTCAATGGACTGATACCGCACTGACTGCTTTCAACACTTTGAAACGCCTCTTAACCTCAGCTCCTGTCCTTCGCCAACCTGATCCGACACTTCCTTTCACCCTGGAGGTGGATGCCTCCGAAGTAGGAGTAGGAGCAATACTCTCTCAGCGGGTGGGAACATCTCCAAAATCACATCCTTGTGCCTTCTTCTCCAGGAAGTTATCCCCCGCTGAGAGGAATTACAATGTGGGGAACAGAGAACTCCTCGCCATCAAGCTGGCCCTCGAGGAGTGGCGCCACTGGTTGGAGGGCGCAGAACATCCCTTTCTCATCCTAACAGATCATCGTAATCTGAAATATATCAGAGGGGCCAAGAGGTTAAACTCCAGACGAGCCCGCTGGGCTCTCTTCTTCACATGCTTCCATTTTCATATTACTTACATCCCTGGAAAGAAAAACGTAAAAGCTGATGCTCTCTCCCGCCAGTTTGACCTTCCGACCAGTAACTCAGACCCTACACCCATTCTTCCTTCCTCTTGCATTATGGGACCGGTACAGTGGGAGGTTCACTGTACCGGCTTCTTTTAATTAATTAAAAGAAGCCCTAACCTCAAACCCAGCTCCTCCTGAGACACCAGCTGGGAAGAGTTACGTACCAGCAGCTGTTAGACCCCAACTGATGCAATGGTGTCACACGTCCTTGGGGTCAGGACATCCGGGCATTACATGAACCACCGAACTTCTAGCCCGTAGGTTCTGGTGGTCCTAACTGGCATCCGACGTCAGGGATTACGTACGCCGTCTTCATCGACCTGGCCAAGGCTTTCGACTCTGTCAACCACCGCATTCTTATTGGCAGACTAAATAGCCTTGGTTTCTCAAATGACTGCCTCGCCTGGTTCACCAACTACTTCTCAGATAGAGTTCAGTGTGTCAAATCGGAGGGCCTGTTGTCTGGACCTATGGCAGTCTCTATGGGGGTGCCACAGGGTTCAATTCTTGGGCCGACACTTTTCTCCGTGAATATCAATGATGTCGCTCTTGCTGCTGGTGACTCTCAGATCCACCTCTACGCAGACGACACCATTTTGTATACATCTGGCCCTTCATTGGACACTGTGTTAACAAACCTCCAAACGAGCTTCAATGCCATACAACAATCCTTCAGTAGCCTTCAACTGCTCTTAAACACTAGTAAAACTAAATGCATGCTTTTCAATCGAATGCTGCTAGCACCCGCCCACCCGACTAGAATCACCACTCTCGACGGGTCTGACCTAGAGTATGTGGACAACTACAAATATCTAGGTGTCTGGTTAGACTGTAAACTCAACATCCAGACTCACATAAAGAATCTCCAATCCAAAGTTAAATCTAGAATCGGCTTCCTATTTCGCAACAAAGCCTCCTTCACTCATGCTGCCAAACATGCCCTCGTAAAACTGACTATCCTACCGATCCTTGACTTCGGCGATGTCATTCATAAAATAGCCTCCAACACTCTACTCAGCAAATTGGATGTAGTCTATCACAGTGCCATCCGTTTTGTCTCCAAAGCCCCATACACTACCCACCACTGTGACCTGTACGCTCTTGTTGGCTGGTCCTCACTACATGTTCGTCGTCAAACCCACTGGCTCCAGGCCATCTATAAATCACTGCTAGGCAAATCCCCGCCTTATCTTAGCTCATTGGTCACCATAGCAGCACCCACCCGTAGTCTGCGCTCCAGCAGGTATATCTCACTGGTCATTCCCAAAGCCAACACCTCCTTTGGCCGCCATTCCTTCCAGTTCTCTGCTGCCAATGACTGGAACGAATTGCAAAAATCTCTGAAGCTGGAGACTCTTATCTCCCTCAATAACTTTAAGCATCAGTTGTCAGAGCACCTTACCGATCACTGCACCTGTACACAGCCCATCTGAAATTAGCCCACCCAACTACCTCATCCCTATATTGTTATTTAATTTGCTCTTTTGCACCCCAGTATCTCTATTTGCACATAATCTCTTGCACATCTAGCATTCCAGTGTTAATACTATTGTAATTATTCTGCACTATAGCCTATTTATTGCCTTACCTCCATAACTTGCTACATTTGCACACACTGTATATATATTTTCTGTTGTATTTCTGACTTTATGTTTTTTTTTACCCCATATGTAACTCTGTGTTGTTTTTGTTGCACTACTTTGCTTTGTCTTGGCCAGGTCGCAGTTGTAAATGAGAACCTGTTCTCAACTGGCTTACCTGGTTAAATAAAGGTGAAAAAAAATAAAAAAAATAAAAAACTCTCCTGTCCAGTCTGCGCGCAAACCAAAAGCCCTCGTCATCTACCTTCCGGTAAGCTTCAACCTTTGCCAATCCCTCACAGACCCTGGTCCCACATAGCTGTTGACTTCATCCCAGACCTTCCTGAATCCTCTGGTAACACCACCATCCTTTTCATAGTAGACCGTTTTTCAAAGGTGTGTCGTCTGGTTCCTCTTCCTCATTTACCTAACGCCATGGAATTGGCTGAGTGTATGTTCCAACTGGTGTTCCATCTGTATGGGATTCCAGAGGACATCGTCTCTGACCGCGGGCCCCAGTTTGTCTCCCGGGTGTGGCAAGTCTTCTGTGACCGACTGGGGGTCACCCTCAGCCTCTCCTCCGGGTACCATCCCCAGACCAACGGGCAGACGGAACGCCTGAACCAAGAAATAGGGAAGTACCTCCGCCAACAATGTTCTGCCTCTCCACACGATTGGAGTCGGTATATGGCCTTGGCCGAATACCCTCAGAACTCACTCATGCATTCATCCCTCCACCTTACTCCGTTTCAGTGTGTCCTTGGTTACCAACCCCCCATGTTTACCTGGGAGGCGGAGCCTGGTATTGTCACAGCTGTCGACGACTGGTTTCGGCATAGTGAGCGGGTATGGGAGACCGCTCACCGGCATCTGCAGGAAGCCTCTAATACCCAGAAACGCTTTGCCGACAGACGCCGCCGACCTATGCCACTCTTTCACCCCAGACAGCGTGTGTGGCTCTCTACCAGAGACATCCGGCTCCGCCTTCCCTGCAAAAAGTTCTGTCCTCGCTTCATTGGTCCCTTCAAGATAACCTATCGCATCAACCCTGTCACGTACCGCCTCCAGTTACCCCGTCAGTATAAAATCTCCTCTTCCTTCCATGTGTCTCTGTTAAAACCGGTCACCTACAGTCCTCTTCATCCTCCAGTCTCAACCCGCAGTGCGCCCCCACCGTTGGACATCAGAGGGGAACCTGCCTATGCCAGCCATTCAGGCCATCCTTGATTCCAAATGCCTGAGAGAGGTCGCATCCACTATCTAGTGGACTGGCAAGGTTATGGGCCTGAAGACCGGTCCTGGGTCCCCGACCAGGACATCCTCGACCTAGAGATGATTCAGGCATTCCACCGTAACCGTCCGGATCGTCTCGCTCCCCGACCTCGGGGTCGACCTCCGAACAGACCCACTGGACATCAGCCTCGACGCAAAACGGGTCCACGACCGTGTCGAACCAGCCTGCCGGACCTTCTTGAAAATAGCCATGTCTTTCATTTTTGTTCATTGATTTCACCTGTGTTAGTTACTCACCTGGTCTCATCAGCTCCTTATTTAGTTCAGTTCCTTCTGTTTGTGTCTTGTGAGGTATTGTTCGTTTTGACTCTACTAGTTCGTTTGTGAGAACCAGTATTAGCCTTCAGTCCTAGTTTTTGATTCTCCTGCCTGTTTGCCTACCTGTGTATGACCATTGCCTGCCTGTGACCACGATTCCTGCCTTCTGCGAAGGCGTAATAAACACCTGCCGCGCTCTGGGTGTGAATCTACACCTTTTTCTCCCTGAGTATTCATTACAGCCATCTCAGTCACCGGACCTCAATCCAATCGAAAATCTGTGGGAGTTGAAGAGGGCAGTTGATGATAAGCGCAAACCCAAGAATGTGAAGGATCTTGAAAGGATCTGCATAGAGGAATGGTCCAAAATCCCTCCAAATGTGTTCCTTAACCTTGTCAAACATTACAGGAAAAGACTCCATGCTGTTATCCCTGCCAGAGATGTACTAAACTAAAAAAGAAGTACTAAATGAGGAGTGCCAATAATTATGAAAACTTGATTTTGGTGACATTGATTGTATGATTTTGGTTGGTTCCATTCAAACATTAATATAGTACAG
Source organism: Coregonus lavaretus (assembly GCF_964263955.1). Lineage (NCBI taxonomy): Eukaryota > Metazoa > Chordata > Actinopteri > Salmoniformes > Salmonidae > Coregonus > Coregonus lavaretus. The sequence continues at coordinate 82,472 of NW_028162530.1, forward strand.
TATTTCTCACATGTTGGTATATTTTGAGTTTATCTCTATAATTATATTGTTTATATTTTTTAAAGTATTGTTTGTGCATTGCCAGTCAGGGGTGCCAGTAATTTTGGAGCCCACTGTACTATGACCGTGATATGTGGTTGTCTTTGCTAGCTACAAAAAGATGAATGCACTAACTGTACGTGGCTCTGGATAAGAGCGTCTGCTAAATGACTAACGTGTATATGTAATGACCATGGGTTTAATTTGACCAAGTAGCTTATCTATCTGTAAGTAAACAGGCATGTTTTAGTTTTTGAAAAACAAGAGCTTTAGTTTTCACAGAAAATATAATTGATTCATATTCAACAGTTATTCCAAAAATCCTTCTCATTTTGTTTCAACAGCTTTTCTAATTACTTTCTAATTACGTTGAAGAAAAGGTGACAAACATGTTGTCATCGGTGTGTGCGCGTTGTTGTTGTTGTTTTGTTCGTTTTTTTAAGCCACCGGGTCAGACTAATACCTCCTGGGGGATATTAGGTGGTTAGCTAGCAAGGTGCGTTTTAGTACCCCTGTTAAGTCTTCCCTGCACTCTCTCCACTCTCTCAGACCCAGCGAGAGACGGAGCATCCACTATAGCTCGCATCTCTGTATTTTTCTCCCTCCTTCCCCACTCTCCCCTCTCTTTCTCTCTCTCTCTCGCTCTGTCTCACTGTCCCTCTCTCTCTCTCTCTGTCTCACTGTCCCCCTCTCTGTCTCACTGTCCCCCCCTCTCTCTCTCTGTCTCACTGTCCCCCTCTCTCTCTCTGTCTCACTGTCCCCCCCTCTTTCTCTCTGTCTCACTGTCCCCCTCTCTCTCTCTCTGTCTCACTGTCCACCTCTCTCTCTCTCTGTCTCACTGTCCCCCCCTCTCTCTCTCTGTCTCACTGTCCCCCCCCCCTCTCTCTCATTCTCTCTCTCTCTCTCTCTCTCTCTATCTCTCTCTCTGTCTCACTGTCCCCCCCTCTCTCTCTGTCTCACTGTCCCCCCTCCTCTCTCTCTCTCTCTCTCTCTCTCTGTCTCACTGTCCCCCCCCCCCCCTCTCTCTCTCTCTCTCTCTCTCTCTCTCTCTCTCTCTCTCTCTCTCTCTCTTTTCCCCTGTCTCTATCTCCCTCCATCTCCCCTCTCTCTGTCTCTCCCTCGCTTCCCCCCATCTCTCCCTCTCTCCCCCTCCCTCCCTCCCTCTCGCTCTCCATCCACTGAGGATCAAGCCTCCATAATCCCAGGATTTTATATCCACCAAAACAGCTTGGGCCCATCAGCAAATTGCAATGGCATATGGTATAGGTTTATGATTCATCTGGCACACGCATAGCAATGAGGTGCCTCATCATCCGTGGGTAAACACGGTGGGGAAAATATGGTAACGTTAAACAATGCCAGGGAAGGGAGGAGGGTTAGTGGATTGTTTGCTTGGGTGAGTGGTGTATTAAGTCCCAAATGGCACCCTATTCCCTATGTAGTGCTGCGGAAAGATGGGATTAGAGAGTGGTGATGGAAGTGGTCCCGGTCTGAGCCACACCAATCTGGGAGAGAGGAGTGAGAGAGAGAGATACAGATAGATACAGAGAGAGAGAGAGACAGAGGGAGAGAGAGAGAGAGAGAGGGAGATGAAGAGATACAAAAAAGAGAGTAGGTCACAAACCAAAACAACAACACAACACCTTCCTACAGTACAGCACAGATAGCCTAACAACAAAACAACATCTTCCTACAGTACATCACAGTTAGCCTAACAACGACACAACACCTTCCTACAATACATCACATATAGCCTTACAACAACACCTTCCTACAGTACATCACAGATAGCCTAACAACAAAACAACACCTTCCTACAGTACATCACAGTTAGCCTAACAACGACAAAACACCTTCCTACAGTACATCACATATAGCCTTACAACAACACCTTCCTACAGTACATCACATATCACTTAACAACAACACAACAACTTCCTACAGTACATCACAGCTAGCCTAACAACAACACCTTCCTACAGTACATCAGAGATAGCCTAACAACAACACAACAACTTCCTACAGTACATCACAGATATCCTAACAACGACACCATCCTACAGTACATCACAGATAGCCTAACAACAACACAACAACTTCCTACAGTACATCACATATAGCCTTACAACAACACCTTCCTACAGTACATCACAGATAGCCTAACAACAACACCTTCCTACAGTACATCACAGATAGCCTAAAAACAACACAACACCTTCCTACAGTACATCACAGATAGACTTACAACAACACCTTCCTACAGTACATCACAGATAGCCTAACAACAACACCTTCCTACAGTACATCACAGATAGCCTAACAACGACACCATCCTACAGTACATCACAGATAGCCTAACAACGACACCATCCTACAGTACATCACAGATAGCCTAACAACGACACCATCCTACAGTACATCACAGTTAGCCTAACAACGACACCATCCTACAGTACATCACAGATAGCCTAACAACAACACAACATCTTCCTACAGTACATCAGAGATAGCCTAACAACAACACAACACCATCCTACAGTACATCACAGATAGCCTAACAACAACACAACACCTTCCTACAGTACATCACAGCTAGCCTAACAACGACACCTTCCTACAGTACATCACATATAGCCTAACAACAACACCATCCTACAGTACATCACAGATAGCCTAACAACAACACAACACCTTCCTACAGTACATCACAGATAGCCTAACAACGACACCTTCCTACAGTACATCACATATAGCCTAACAACAACACCATCCTACAGTACATCACAGATAGCCTAACAACAACACAACACCTTCCTACAGTACATCACAGATAGCCTAACAACAACACAACACCTTCCTACAGTACATCACAGATAGCCTAACAACAACACAACACCTTCCTACAGTACATCACAGATAGCCTAACAACAACACAACACCTTCCTACAGTACATCACAGATAGCCTAACAACAACACAACATCTTCCTACAGTACATCACAGATAGCCTAACAACAACACCTTCCTACAGTACATCACAGATATCCTAACAACAACACAACAACTTCCTACAGTACATCACAGATATCCTAACAACAACACAACAACTTCCTACAGTACATCACAGATATCCTAACAACAACACCTTCCTACAGTACATCACAGATAGCCTATGTATTGTAATCTGCAACGTTAGCACAATGTCAACAACATCTGCTAGAGAAGTATGTCAGAAGCAATCTGATCCTCCTCCTGCTATTAGACCTTGGGATGTATCACGATAACAAACACCTCCAGACATGTTTCCTCTCATCGTTCATTAGGCAGGATGCTGTCTGCTCCCGGCAAGGTGACTCCGCCTCACCCCACCTCTTTAAGCCGACCCGCCTCTCGGAGTTATTGCCCGATGCCCCACTTCCAATGACCGAGAGCCCTCGTTCGATTGGCTGAGGGACCTGTAAATCAGCCGGAGGTGCCAGGTGATATGGGTTTAGACACTCAACAGACATCCCAGCTGCCTCAAAAATATGGGAGGTCTAGTGTAACAGGCCCTGCCTAACCCTAACCCTCACCAACAGTCAGCTATTCGACTTTATCATTAGCACAACCCAGACGGACCTTGTTGAGTTAACGGCATAGAGGTAAAGGTGAGCTTGTAGGTTAGTGTGTCTGACTCATCTAACCCAAAGCCTGCCCAATGGGGTTTCACCACTGCATATATTGTGCTAACAGTGTATAGGGCTTTGGGGCTGGTCATACCTAGCAGGGTGATGGGCTTTGGGGCTGGTCATACCTAGCAGGGTGATAGGCTTTGGGGCTGGTCATACCTAGCAGGGTGATGGGCTTTGGGGCTGGTCATACCTAGCAGGGTGATGGGCTTTGGGGCTGGCCATATCTAGCAGGGTGATGGGCTTTGGGGCTGGCCATATCTAGCAGGGTGATGGGCTTTGGGGCTGGCCGTACAAGCGCCATGCTCTACCAACTGAGCTACACTGGGCCCTAGCAGGCCCGTACTAGGTTAGATAATTACTGTGTTATGTAATTACCATGCTACCAAGTATTGTTTTAGCAAATAACTAGTCATTTATATATTGTAAATGAAAGTGCTACCAAAGTGTTTGAGCTGGAAGTGTGCAGAAAACCTTCTTCATATTTTTTTCATACCAGCTCCAACACTTTGGTAGCACTTTAATTTACAATACAGAAATGATTAGTTATTTAGTCACTTTACCCCTACCTACATGTATACATGACCTCAACTACCCCTACCTACAGTGGTTTGTGGAAGTATTCAACCCCCCTTGGTATTTTTCCTATTTTGTTGCCTTACAACCTGGAATTAAAATGGATTTTTGGTGGGTTTGTATCATTTGATTTACACAACATGCCTACCACTTTGAAGATGCAAAATAAAAAAATGTGTGAAACAAACAAGAAATAACACAAAAAAAACAGAAAACTTGAGCATGCATAACTATACCTTTCCATAAAGCACTTAAGAAATTGCACAATCATATCCATTATATTGTTTGATATTATTAGGATGAATATGCTAAATCATTCAATCACAAATCATATGTAATATACGATATTCCATTTGCAGTATGCATTAAGATATAAGATACTATGACTCACAGTGAGCTCAGTGAAAAATAACATTTTACATTTACATTTTTGTCATTTAGCAGACGCTCTTATCCAGAGCGACTTACAGTTAGCGAGTGCAGCATCTCTAGTGGCACAGCTAGCACAGCGATGCAGTGCCTTAGACCACTGCGCCACTCAGGAGACTAGATCCTAACAACATGGCCTAAACCTCAGAAAGCCTGAACCATCAATAATTAGTAATCCTCCACCTGTATTTCCTACATTTAAACATTTAAGTCATTTAGCAGACGCTCTTATCCAGAGCGACTTACAAATTGGTGCATTCAACTTAGGATAGCCAGTGGGACAACCACATCTTGATCACAGTAAGTACACTTCTTCAAACAAGCAGCTGTGAGCAAAGTCAGTGCAATCAGGGACAACTACATCCCGATCACAATAAGTACTTTTCTTTAAACAAGTCAGTGCTAGCAGGTGAAATAAATCAGGCGTTAGTTTAGACAAAAGACAGTGGTAGTAAAGGGGAGGTAGAAGGATTACTAGTATACTATTCCAGGTATTCCTTAAAGAGGTAGGGTTTCAAGTGTCTCCGGAAGGTGGACACATCCTTTCCTTCCGTCTCTGAATCTGAATAGCAGCCTTCTCTACAACACCAGAGAGCCAGGGACTAATACTCTTTCAAATGCAAAGCATAAAATCTAGCGTCAACTCTAAACAAGCTATTCTTAGGGTTTTTAAATGGTCCATGCAGCCATGCTTCCACTGGGAAAACAGGGTCCCTCTTTGAAAGGTTAGTCTTTCTCCCCCCCACCTCTCTCTCTTTCTCTCTCTCCATTACCCAACCCCATCTTTCTCTCACCATCTCTCCATCTCCCCCCACCTCTCTCTCTGCAGACAGTATTTGATCGTGTAGTTACCCAAATCTCAGAGACAACTGTGACATTGTGGATAACCTGTGAACCCAAGCAGGTTTAGAGGGCCAACGCTCGCGGTGTACGTCCACCGCTCACTGGAACAACTCTCAGGGAACTGACAGAAGTAGGAGTTGGGTTTTACGATGGTTAAGACACTCCATTAAAAATGAGAATACAGGAACTAGAGTTTCACTCATCTCAAAGACTATTTATGTTAAGACCTTGTTTTGTGTTCGGTTGTGTTGTGAGACTCTAACATCTGAATATGGAGTTTTTAGCGGATTGGCGAAGGTACTTAGTATTTAATTAAATTTAAATAAATAAAAGTATTGTAAAATACAACTTGTTGTTTGTATTTTATGCAGTGTATATTATTTGTATGTATAACTTTGTCCCACTATGGAGTTTTTCCTGGTCAGTTCACATTGCCAGTAAAAACTCCTGACCCTGTGTTGTTACATCAACAGTTGCAATTAATTGTGAAATAAATATACGTTCTGGTCACCCCCAGCCCACAGTGCATATAGTCTAAAGATGGATTCATCCCATCCCACAGTGTATATCTAGTCTCAAGATGGATTCAAATAATGTAACTGACATAATAAGCAACTGTACTCACGTATCCCGAGTCGGATGTATTTAAATCCACCTTAATGATGAAGCAGAGTCATTTTACGTTTCCAGATTTGAAAGGCATAACCCCAGCTCTTACCGGCTTATAGCGTACATTTTGTATTTTAGACCTTGCAGTTTAGATGGTTCCTTATTCATATGAAGAGGTTGTATGAGTCTGGCCAGGTGCTGACCACCGGTTAACACTGCACGCTTCATTCACCACTGATTCAGTCTGGTTTAACCAGGCTAACTCGACACTTCTATCAAGATCATTCTTACTGTAGATCTATGGTTCATCTGGTCTAGAGGAGGCTGTTTGACAAGGAGGACACATGACAAGGAAGACATGGCAGCTATTTGCGTAGGAATGACACCACCTGTCGGGTAGAGGAATAACTATATCAACAGAGGACTTCCATTTTGATGTGGCCATATCGGCCATACCAGTGTCAGTGGCATAACTGAGTCATAGGAAGAAAGCAATTCAGATCAACAAAATCTAAATGCTACTCAAACATAGTGTAAGATAGCGTACTGTAAGATAGAGTACTGTAAGATATAGTACCGTAATATAGAGTATTGTAAGATAGAGTATTGTAATATAGAGTACTGTAAGATAGAGTACTGTAAGATAGAGTATTGTAATATTGAGTACTGTAAGATAGAGTATTGTAAGATAGCGTACTGTAAGATAGAGTATTGTAAGATAGAGTACTGCAAGATAGAGTACTGTAATATAGAGTACTGTAAGATAGAGTATTGTAAGATAGAGTATTGTAAGATAGAGTACTGCAAGATAGAGTACTGTAAGATAGAGTACTGTAAGATAGAGTACTGTCAGATAGCGTACTGTAATATAGAGTACTGTAAGATAGAGTATTGTAAGATAGAGTATTGTAATATTGAGTACTGTAAGATAGAGTACTGTAAGATAGAGTATTGTAATATAGAGTACTGTAAGATAGAGTACTGTAAGATAGAGTACTGCAAGATAGAGTACTGTAAGATAGAGTACTGTAAGATAGAGTACTGTAAGATAGAGTACTGTAAGATAGAGTACTGTAAGATAGAGTACTGTAAGATAGCTGCTCTATACAGTTTTGCTGCACATTATAAGGCATCACTTGATAGCTCAGGTTTTGCAGCATATATATATATTTCAACATGGATTATAACAGTATTTCTGCTCTATTACATATCCTGTGTTCCAAACAGCTCAATCAGTCCGTGGTTACTGCTGCTGTGGATAAGGGGATTGGTAAATAGGCAGATAAGCATATATTTTGAAAAAGCAGTTAATGAAACTGGTAGATTTATATTTAAAAGCATATGAAAATATAGCCTTTTAATATTAAAGCATATGAAAATATAGCCTTTTAATATTAAAGCATATGAAAATATAGCCTTTTAATATTAAAGCATATTAAAATATGGCCTTCAATAACTCCAGTAACCGTTAGTGACGGTTAAGCGCTCTAAGCCGAGTGTAATGGTCAGATGAGCAAAGTAATCTGCTTATGAAGGGACGCTGATGATTTAGTTAGTGTCAAGTGATACCGTCTGTGTGTGTGTGTGTGTTTGAGTGTGTTTTTGTGCGTCCTCAGAAGGCACAGAAACCTTCAGATGAACTGGAAGCACAGTGATACAGGCTGTCGATAAAAACAGGGCTTCTATTATAGATACACTACATGACCGAAGGTATGTGGACACGTGCTCGTCAAACATTTCACTCCAAAATCATGGGCATTAATATGGAGTTTGTCCCCCCTTTGCTGCTATAACATCCTCCTCTCTTCTAGGAAGACTTTCCACTAGATGTTGGAACATTGCTGCAGGGACTTGCTTCCATTCAGCCACAAGAGCATTAGTGAGGTCAGGCAATGATGTTGGGCGATTAGGCCTGGCTTGCAGTCGGCATTCCAACTCATCCCAAAGGTGTTCGATGGGGTTGAGGTCAGGGCTCTGTGCAGGCCAGTCAAGTTCTTCCACACCGATCTCGACAAACCATTTCTGTATGGACCTCGCTTTGTGCACGTGGGCATTGTCATGCTGAAACAGGAAAGGGCCTTCCCCAATCTGTTGCCACAAAGTTGTAAGCACAGAATTGTCTAGAATGTCATTGTATGCTGTAGCATTAAAATGTCCCTTCACTGGAACTAAGGGGCCTAGCCTGAACCATGAAAAACAGCCCCATACCATTATTCCTCCTCCACCAAACTTTACAGTTGGCACTATGCATTGGGGCAGGTAGCGTTCTCCTGGCATCCGCCAAACCCAGATTCGTCCTTCAGACCGCCAGGTGGAGAAGCGTGATTCATCATTCCAGAGAGCGCGTTTCCACTGCTCCAGAGTCCAATGGAGGCAAGCTTTACACCACTCCAATCAACGTTCGGCATTGCACATGGTGATCTTAGGCTTGTGTGCGGCTGCACGGCCATGGAAAGCCATTTTATGAAGCTCCCGATGAACAGTTCTTGGTGATTGCATGGCTGTGAGCTTGATTTTATATACCTGTCAGTAACGGGTGTGGCTGAAATAGTCGAATCCACTAATTTGAAGGGGTGTCCAAATACTTTTGTATATATAGTGTATTTTCTGCCGCAGACGTAAGTTACTGTATGACTGTACTGGTATCTTCCAGTGTAAGATTACAGTCTCTCTCTCTCTTTCTCTCTCTCTCTCTCTTTCTCTCACACACACACACACACAGCACGCATCTCATCATAGCATTAAAATGTAGTGAAAACAGGTGTACAAGTGCATATTTTTACGAAATGGAAGACCTCTTTTTTGGGGCGTTGTGGTCCTTGGAGCGTTTTGTGTGTGTTTCTACATCTGTCCGTGTGTGTGTGTGTGTGTGTGTGTGTGTTTACATCTGTCCGTGTGTGTGTGTGTGTGTGTGTGTGTGTGTGTCCCTCCGGTGTTAGGCTTCACAGGGGGGGTGGAGAGGCCGGTCGCTGTCCACTATCTCTGTCCACATACAACATATAATCACATTCCCTGTCGGCCCGTATAAATCTGTATAGACCCAATTAAACGTAGCCCTTAGCACCTTCATACTCAAATAGTATCAGGCCATTTCTTCACTATGTAGCAGAGGACTACGTGTAAGAATGGGATGTCCAGTTTCCAATGGATGGTTTAATAATAAACTCAACACGTGACAATCTTGACCATTTTAACATTACAATGGGTAACAATGCTACCATGGGATAGCAGTGAACAATTATTGAATGTAAAAAAAACCCGGAAGAAACAAAAACTTTATTATTATTATTATTAAATTATATGCAATTGCAGACCCTTGAAATGATATATCAAAGATGAAAACAAAGTTAGGAAAACAGTTGTTTTTCATTGTCTCTACAAAGCCTCTAGGACAGCGCTCTCCTGAAGTGCTATGACAATTTATGACAATACATGATAATATATGAGAATATATGAAATGCAGACATGAGGACACACAAAGTACAATAAAGTAGAAACACTGCATGATGCAGTGAGTGAAGAATGTGCTTTTCATAGACTACTTTGCTATATATGATTTTCAAACAGGAAATTAAATTATAAAACTTCCTGTTATAAACTATAGCAACATACAGTGTTTTATACATAGTTGAACACTGTTTTGATTACCTGTTTTTTAACGTGTGTTTTTGAAAAAGATAAATCATATGCATAATTTACAACCTTCCAAATGTGAATAAAACAAATGTAGAAATTTGTTTTTTTAGAAAAATGTTTCCAATTCTAAATAAAAATTACAAAAGAATATAGTGAAATAACTACATTCAAACCAACTTTTAAAGGTTTTGCAAAATGTGTCTCTTTGGGCATTTCACATAAAATTCCATCGATCAATGCACAAAACAAAAGTGCAAAAAAATACAAAACAAAAGTGCAAAAAAATACATAACAATTCTTTATAAGAAAGCAATCTTTAAAGTGTATTAAAATATAAAAACCAATATTCTAAATATTTTGCATAAAAAGTTACAAATTAGATCTTTGGAACATTTGGAGATGGCACAGTGGAAAGAGAGGGCTCCTAAAACCAATGTGAAGCGTTGTTAGGGCGGAGAGCTGTGATTTGGCTGGTATGTAAATAACTAATTAGTATGGGTTAATAGCAGCTCTGTGCTCTCAGATGTAACATAAAAATGTGATATAAAAACGGCTAAATATCCTCTTCTACAGTCCATCTAAACCAAGTTGATTATCCTACTAAAATGTCACACTGAAGATTAGGCAAGAGACTAAAATATGTATACTAATATCACAGCACCCTAAGGATTGTGTATCTGACCATCAGCATCATCCCTGTCCCTTCCTGTCCACCCAGATAACAAAACAAAGGAATAATTAAGTCGGAGACGACGTGCACGCCCAACCCGTCTCGTGCACACTCGCATGCCCACCAAATGTGAAAATCCAGGCCCATTCCCCCTGAAACTTGATGGTTGTTGAACTTATTTTTAGTGTCATTTGATAAGCTTCCCTGGTTGCACAGAGACATCCCACTGACCCAGCCACTGGTCATTGTCTATACCGGTTCCCATCAAAACCGGGCGCGCTTTGTCAGATTTCGACTCGAATATCCATTTTGCATCTGAAGTACCGTATCCAAAGTGACTGGATCGTTGGAGCCTTTTCTCTTCAGCTGCTCCCTCTCCTCCCCCACAGTGTTCCCCTCTCGCTGACATCATTTGGGATTGGCGTCATGACAGCACGCTTGAGAAATCTACAACAAATATATATACTACCGCTTTTTTGGTGGTGGAGCGCTGCGTGCAAGGCTTGGTAACATAATTTCTGGAAATGAACAATACTTATCCGTACGTCGCATCCGTTGCCTTGGTTTTGTGTTTGTGTTTCGGACAGCCAGGGTGCACCAAACCGTCGCCAAGGAGACAGGATGGGGTGGTCTCTTTCTCTCAAATACAGTTAGAGGTCTTTCAATGTCAAAAGGCATAAAATAAAAGACGACCAACTCTTCACAGGCTGCTGCTTGCTGTTCTCTTTAATTACTTTAATTAAACGTTGATATTCTGCTGCTGAGTGAAGCTATAGGGCTGAGACTGGAGGGTGGCCGGGAGGCCCTTGGAGGATTGGAGACAGAAGTGAAGGACAGAAGCAGGGAGATCCTGGGAGGATTGGAGACAGAAGGGAAGGACAGAAGCAGGGAGATCCTTGGAGGATTGGAGACAGAAGGGAAGGACAGAAGCAGGGAGATCCTTGGAGGATTGGAGACAGAAGGGAAGGACAGAAGCAGGGAGGCCCTTGGAGGATTGGAGACAGAAGGGAAGGACAGAAGCAGGGAGATCCTTGGAGGATTGGAGACAGAAGGGAGTGGGAGAGAGCTGTATCTATATCTTAAAACTCTTAAACTGACTGACTGGCAGGTTTATGGGTTGTGATGTTGTACGCCTTAGTGAGCATACAGCAGACTGCATCAAAACAGGGGGGAACACAGCCAAGCATCATGTCACAGGCTTCAGGCAGTCTATCCCTCAAACCTAGCCGTAGAAGAGAGCTGTGGTGATCTGGTCAGAGGGGCTGTCCTGTCCTGGCCCGCGGTGGGATAACGCTCTAATAACTCCCCCTGTTTCGAGTGCATAATGAAAGAAAGGTGTCTTCACAAAATTAAAGGGCAAAGTCTTAGCTACTGCTTCCAATACCTTAGGGCATCCTGGCTGTCCACAGTTTGTCATGCGTGTGCACTTCTCAGTGTTAAAATGACAGGATCTCCAGTCAAAGGGGGTCCCGCCGGGCATCTTTCAACGATAGTGGAGGGAGAGGAGTTGGAGAGGCTTTGTGATGAGATGTTGCCAAGAGGCAATGGACTTGTGCACTGTGTCGAGGCCCGCTGGGAGTACTCCTACTGCCACGCTAAAGGCACACAGTCTTGCTCGCTCTCTCGCTCGCTGTGTTATTTTTTTTTAGATAGCTTCCGTCTGTGTCCATGAAATAAGGTTCTCCACAGAAGGCACAATATGGTCAGAATATGTTAAGCCTTTGGTCGGCAAAAAAATAAAAAAACGGATCCGAACGGCCACAGTTTGTGCCGCACTTTATTCGCTTTGGCTTCTTGAGAAACAAAAAAACCACAAGTGGAAAAATATAAAGTTATATCCCAGTTATGATTTGAGATAATAATAATGATGTGATTTGAGAAAGCAGGAGATATCATGGAGAAGAGTCCCCTTTGTACACAAAATGGAGAGAAGCAGATGGATAGTGGCTTTAGACACTATCGTTTTGGGGATTTTAGATCTTCAAAAACAAACTTATTTTGCTTTCCACAGAGAGAATAGTCATTATTGTCGAGTCTATAATGTTGTAGATGGTATTCTTTGTCCTCTAACGGTTCTGCAGTCGGCTGAAATTAATACATCTCCCCTGGAATGAGAAAGAATAAGACATGGTATTAGACTCCAAAATTGCATACATTCATCACTATTTAAATAAGTTATTTATAAAATAAACACTCGTAACACATTGTAATATTTGTTACAGCTAATATGATTCAAACTTAAATTGTAATATTTTCCCCAAAAATGTCAATTACATTTGAAATAAATCCAATTATTTTAGCATAGGAACACACTTAAATATGTTATATGTTAATACAGTGCCTTCAGAAAGTATTCATAGCCCTTGACTTAGTCCACTATGTTACAGCCTGAATTCAAAATGGATTAATACAAATAAAAAAATCTCAACCATCTACACACAATACCCCATAATGACAAAGTGAAAACGTTTTTAGAAATGTTAGCAAATGTATTGAAAATAAATTCACACCCCTGAGTCAATACTTTTTAGAAGCACATTGTGCAACATTTGCCCAAAATTCTTCAAGCTCTGTCAAAATGGTTGTTCATCATCGCTAGGCAACCATTTTCGAGTCTTGCCATAGATTTTCAAGTAGATTTAAATCAGAACTGCAACTCGGCCACTCAGGAACATTCACTGTCTTCTTGGTAAGCAACTCCAGTGTATATTTGGCTTGTGTTTTAGGTTATGTCCCTGCTGAAAGGTGAATTCATCTCCCAGTGTCTGTTGGAAAGCAGACAACCAGGTTTTCCTTATTTTCACTCTGTCAATTAGGTTAGTATTGTGGAGTAACTACAATGTTGTTGATCCATCCTCAGTTTTCTCCTATCACAGCCATTAAACTATGTAACTGTTTTAAAGTCACCATTGGCCTCGTGGTGAAATCCCTGAGAGGTTTCCCTTCTCTCCTGCAACTGAGTTAGGAAGGATGCATGTATCTTTGTAGTGACTGGGTGTATTGATACACCATCCAAAGTGTAATTAATAACTTCACCATGCTCAAACGGATATTCAATGTCTGCTTTTTTTATTTACCCATCTACCAATAGGTGCCCTGGTCTTTGTGGTTGAATCTGCGTTTGAAATTCACTGCTCGACAGATAATTGTATGTGTGGGGTACAGAGATGAGAGTAGTCATTAAAAAATCATGTTAAACACTACTATTGCACACAGCATGAGTCCATGCAACTTATTATTTGACTTGTTAAGCACATTTCTACTCCTGAACTTATTTAGGCTTGCCATAACAAAGGGGATGAATACTTATTGACTCAATACATTTCAGCTCTCATTTTTAATTCATTTGTAAAAATGTCAAAAAACATATTTCCACTTTAACATTATGGGGTATTGTGTGTAGGTCAGTGACAAAATACATCTAAATGTAATCAATATTAATTCAGGCTGTAACAGAACAAAATGTAGAAAACGTCAAGGGGTATGAATACTTTCTGAAGGCACTGTACATTCCAAGTCTACAAAAGTAAAACTTTGTCGTTTTTTCTACAACAAATTACAACATACTGTATAGAAAATTAAACACTTTCTTTCATCAGAAACATAATTTTAATATTTAAAAATGTTTAATTATAAAACAAATATACTAAATAAAATTTACTGGAAGATTACAAGTAATTACAAATGCTACTTTGAGCTATATAAAAGCAATATGTTCATACTATGTAAAATATTCAATTAATACATAATATACCAGTCAAGAAAATATCTTACACATTGCAATACTCTTGTAACAGAATGCGTAATGCACAATGTGAGGACTCACTCACAACTGTTATTCCTTCACATGCCATCAACCTGCCCGCCACAACAACAATATGTTAATGAAGGCCCCTGACGGTGGTGGTCTCATCCCACTAAGATGTCCTGTATAGGGCAGCATGGGGCAACATGGACCAGGGTTGGGGTCAATTCAAATTAAAGTCACTCAATTCAGGAAGTGATTTGAATTGAACAACTTTTGAAATAAATAATTTATACTCTACAGTATATTGAAAAGTCTTTGAAAACAGATGTCCAATTATAGAATTGAAATTGTAGTTTACTTCCTGAATTGACTGACTTCAATTGGAATTGACAGCAACCCTGGTCCATGTTGCCCCATGCCGCAACCCTGGTGTGGACTACAGGAGGCCCAGCGGAGCGGCTGTCTCAGACAGACTTACTGACTGTCTGATGGGAGAGAAAATTTACAGTGGTATGGCTCCAGCTCTCACTGGCACCAAGAGGGAGCTCTAGCCCAGCTAATATACAGACATTAAGAGGGAGCTCTAACCCAGCTAATATACAGACATTAAGAGGGAGCTCTATCCCAGCTAATATACAGACATCAAGAGGGAGCTCTAACCCAGCTAATATACAGACATTAAGAGGGAGCTCTAACCCAGCTAATATACAGACATTAAGAGGGAGCTCTAACCCAGCTAATATACAGACATTAAGAGGGAGCTCTATCCCAGCTAATATAAAGACATTAACAGGGAGCTCTAACCCAGCTAATATACAGACATTAAGAGGGAGCTCTAACCCAGCTAATATACAGACATTAAGAGGGAGCTCTAACCCAGCTAATATACAGACATTAAGAGGGAGCTCTAACCCAGCTAATATACAGACATTAAGAGGGAGCTCTAACCCAGCTAATATACGGACATTAAGAGGGAGCTCTATCCCAGCTAATATACAGACATCAAGAGGGAGCTCTAACCCAGCTAATATACAGACATTAAGAGGGAGCTCTAACCCAGCTAATATACAGACATTAAGAGGGAGCTCTAACCCAGCTAATATACAGACATTAAGAGGGAGCTCTATCCCAGCTAATATAAAGACATTAACAGGGAGCTCTAACCCAGCTAATATACAGACATTAAGAGGGAGCTCTAACCCAGCTAATATACAGACATTAAGAGGGAGCTCTAACCCAGCTAATATACAGACATTAAGAGGGAGCTCTATCCCAGCTAATATACAGACATCAAGAGGGAGCTCTAACCCAGCTAATATACAGACATTAAGAGGAAGCTCTATCCCAGCTAATATACAGACATTAAGAGGGAGCTCTAACCGAGCTAATATACAGACATTAAGAGGGAGCTCTAACCCAGCTAATATACAGACATCAAGAGGGAGCTCTAACCCAGCTAATATACAGACATTAAGAGGGAGCTCTAACCCAGCTAATATACAGACATTAAGAGGGAGCTCTAACCCAGCTAATATACAGACATTAAGAGGGAGCTCTAACCCAGCTAATATACAGACATTAAGAGGGAGCTCTAACCCAGCTAATATACAGACATCAAGAGGGAGCTCTAACCCAGCTAATATACAGACATTAAGAGGGAGCTCTAACCCAGCTAATATACAGACATTAAGAGGGAGCTCTAACCCAGCTAATATACAGACATTAAGAGGAAGCTCTATCCCAGCTAATATACAGACATTAAGAGGGAGCTCTAACCCAGCTAATATACAGACATTAAGAGGGAGCTCTAACCCAGCTAATATACAGACATTAAGAGGGAGCTCTAACCCAGCTAATATACAGACATTAAGAGGAAGCTCTATCCCAGCTAATATACAGACATTAAGAGGGAGCTCTAACCCAGCTAATATACAGACATTAAGAGGGAGCTCTAACCCAGCTAATATACAGACATTAAGAGGAAGCTCTATCCCAGCTAATATACAGACATTAAGAGGGAGCTCTAACCCAGCTAATATACAGACATTAAGAGGGAGCTCTAACCCAGCTAATATACAGACATTAAGAGGGAGCTCTAACCCAGCTAATATACAGACATTAAGAGGGAGCTCTAACCCAGCTAATATACAGACATTAAGAGGGAGCTCTAACCCAGCTAATATACAGACATTAAGAGGGAGCTCTATCCCAGCTAATATACAGACATTAAGAGGGAGCTCTAACCCAGCCCCCCCCCCACTAATACTCTCCCACACCCAAAGACTGAAACACAACCCTGACACAGTGCCAAGCCCTCCTTCCTTCCTTCCTTCCTTTCCTCCTTCCTTCCTTCCTTCCTTCCATCTCTCTCTCTCTCTCTCTCTCTCCCTCCCCTCCATACACACACAGAGACAAAAGCACAATTCTGACATTGGATGCACTAACCGGGCGGATGCCAATGCAATGATTGAGTTGTTTTCTCTCTCCCTCTCTCCCTCCCTCCCTCCCTCCCCTCCATACACACACAGAGACAAAAGCACAATTCTGACATTGGATGCACTAACCGGGCAGATGCCAATGCAATGACTGAGTTGTTGTGAGCATCCAAAAACTTCATCCAAATACCATAAAAGATCGGAGACCGTTGCAGTGTTCCTAGAATGTTGAGTCCAACAGCCACTCTGTGGTGGTTGTTGCCATGGTTCGACGTTGCAGGGGGCAGCCACAACAGTTAGCAGATCCACACTTGGGTGGTGACTAGAACTGGAGTTTAGACAAAATATTGAATCCACCTTGTTTTCTCTCTTGATATCGAGTGTGTGTATGCGCTCGCATAGTGTGTACGCACACGTGTGTGTGTGTGTGTGTGTGTGTGTGTGTGCGGGCTTTGCTCCATCTCTGTATGGTAAGCCCCTGGATGTCGACCCTCTGTGTCTAATCTCACACAGTCAACAAATAAGGCACATCAGATGCTGTTTTGGCCGCAGACACCAGAGCAGCTAAGTTCACTGGATTTTCCGGGGTTTAAAATGAGAGGGGGACTTTGGAAAAGCTGCTTCTCAGCAGGAGCAGGGGCAGGGACTATGGTCCTATTCTGGGACTGGGACTATGGTCCTATTCTGGGACTGAGACTATGGTCCTATTCTGGGACTGAGACTATGGTCCTATTCTGGGACTGAGACTATGGTCCTATTCTGGGACTGAGACTATGGTCCTATTCTGGGACTGAGACTATGGTCCTATTCTGGGACTGAGACTATGGTCCTATTCTGGGACTGAGACTATGGTCCTATTCTGGGACTGAGACTATGGTCCTATTCTGGGACTGAGACTATGGTCCTATTCTGGGACTGAGACTATGGTCCTATTCTGGGACTGAGACTATGGTCCTATTCTGGGACTGAGACTATGGTCCTATTCTGGGACTGAGACTATGGTCCTATTCTGGGACTGAGACTATGGTCCTATTCTGGGACTGAGACTATGGCACAATTCTGGGATTGAGACTATGGTCCTATTCTGGGACTGAGACTATGGTCCTATTCTGGGACTGAGACTATGGTCCTATTCTGGGACTGAGACTATGGTACAATTCTGGGACTGAGACTATGGTCCTATTCTGGGACTGAGACTATGGTCCTATTCTGGGACTGAGACTATGGCACAATTCTGGGATTGAGACTATGGTCCTATTCTGGGACTGAGACTATGGTCCTATTCTGGGACTGAGACTATGGACCTATTCTGGGACTGAGACTATGGTCCTATTCTGGGACTGAGACTATGGTCCTATGTTTTTTGTTTTTTTTTTTTTGTGGGGGGAAAATTCTGTGATGGTAAAACATTTTCAGTGTAAACTTAAACGACTAAAACCAGATATAAAGTATATAGAAAAGATAATGGAGCTATATATTTTTCAATAAGATCATCTTTGAGAACTAACAATCGCCGAAGTCTGAAATTCCAAAATGTCATAGCATGCCATTGGTTTAGTTCTAACGTTTGAGTCACTCAGACAACACTGCATAGTGCTAATGGGTTAAACAGGTGTAGCACAATATGGTCCGACCCCATTACAGCTCTCCTGCTCCTCTTCCTGGGCCAGTGAGCTCTTGGCAGTGTGAGTCGCACAGCGAGGGAGAGATGGTGATGGGCTCCGCCCACCTGTGTGCGCCGCCCTGACAGAGCACAGAGAGGGAGAACAATAGAAAAGTCTACATGTCAGCATGGGATGTCAGAGGAATACCATCAGACGGATGGATGGATGACTGACTGGAAGGATAGAAGGATGGATGGGTTAGATGACAGAGGTGGGGAGATTGAGAAGTGATGTGACGAGGGGTGTTTTTTTCTCTCCATGTAGTCAGAGAGAGAGAGAGAGAGAGGAAGAGAGAGAGGAAGAGAGAGATCCAAGCTACTGTCTCATGATTAACAGGTACCATTAAAACCCCTCCATTAGGTTTGGACTGAAATACATTTGGAGAAATTGAGTTTCTATAAAGTAAATAAAGTTTCTAAGTGACGTCAAGCAAAACTTCAGATATGTTAAAGAGACCCGAAGGGTCGTTTCGTTAGAAAAGCGTATCCAACTGAACGTCACACTACAATACGGGTGAGCTCATGTACAAATATGTACAATAGAAAAGGAATATTCATAGCTACAGGTTTGACATCCTAAAAATATATATGTTTAACCTTTTTTTTAACTAGGCAAGTCAATTAAGAACAAATTCTTATTTACAATGACGGCCTACCAAGATGCAAAAGGCCGCCTGCGTGGACGGGGGCTGGGCAAAAAAAAAAGTAGGACAAAACACACATCATGACAAGAGAGACACCACAACACTACATAAAGAGAGACCTAAGACAACAACACAACATGGCAGCAACACATGACAACACAGCATGGTAGCAACACAACATGACAACAACACGGTAGCAACACAACATGACAACAACACGGTAGCAACAAAACATGGCAGCAGCACAACATGGTAGCAACACAACATGACAACAACACGGTAGCAACACAACATGACAAGAGAGACACCACAACACTACATAAAGAGAGACCTAAGACAACAACACAAAATGGCAGCAACACACGACAACACAGCATGGTAGCAACACAACATGACAACAACACGGTAGCAACAAAACATGGCAGCAGCACAACATGGTAGCAGCACAACATGGTAGCAGCACAACATGGCAGCAGCACAACATGGCAGCAGCACAACATGGTAGCAGCACAACATGGTAGCAGCACAACATGGCAGCAGCACAACATGGCAGCAGCACAACATGGTAGCAACACAACATGGTAGCAGCACAACATGGTAGCAGCACAACATGGTAGCAGCACAACATGGTAGCAACACAACATGGCAGCAGCACAACATGGCAGCAGCACAACATGGTAGCAACACAACATGGCAGCAGCACAACATGGCAGCAGCACAACATGGCAGCAGCACAACATGGTAGCAACACAACATGGCAGCAGCACAACATGGCAGCAGCACAACATGGCAGCAGCACAACATGGCAGCAGCACAACATGGTAGCAACACAACATGGCAGCAGCACAACATGGTAGCAACACAACATGGTAGCAGCACAACATGGCAGCAGCACAACATGGCAGCAGCACAACATAGCAGCAGCACAACATGGCAGCAGCACAACATGGTAGCAGCACAACATGGTAGCAACACAACATAGCAGCAGCGTAACATGGTAGTAACACAGAAATTGAGATAAAACTGTCCAGTTTGAGTGTTTTTTGCAGCTCGTTCCAGTCGCTAGCTGCAGCGAACTGAAAAAAGGAGCGACCCAGGGATGTGTGTGCTTTGGGGACCTTTTAACAGAATGTGAGTGGCAGAACGGCTGTTGTATGTGGAGGATGAGGGTTGCAGTAGGTCTCTCAGATAGGGGGGAGTGAGGCCTAAGAAGGTTTATAAATAAACATCAACCAGTTGGTCGTGCGACGGATTTACAGAGATGACCAGTTTACAGAGGAGTATAGAGTGCAATGATGTGTCCTATGAGGAGCATTTTTGGGTCAGATGGTTTAGACCCTTTCTTCTTTAAGGTTGCAGCCCCTACCATCGCCAAGCCAGTCTCTGACCTTTTTAACCTGTCTCTCCTCTCTGGGGAGGTTCCCAGTGCTTTGGAAGGCAGCCACGGTGCATCCTTTATTAAAGGGGGAGATCAAGCTGATCCTAACTGTTATAGGTCAATTTATTCCAAAGTTGTTCTAAAACAAATGCTGTGTTCAGTATTCCCAAATGGTTCTAAAACAAGTGGTGTGTTCAGTCTTCCCAAATTGTTCTAAAACAAGTGCTGTGTTCAGTATTCCCAAATTGTTCTAAAACATGTGCTGAGTTTAGTATTCCCAAGTTTGGCAACAGATCTCCCCCAAAAATTGCCATATCAAAATGGCACTCTGTGTGTATACCTCTTTTCTTATCTGACCATAGCTTTGGCCTGCCGGTGTAAATACCATCTTGGTCGAGGTTTGAAGGTTCGGTCTCTGACCCACCATGTTGTCTGGAGCTGCAGAGGTCTGCAGCCTGCAGCCAGTCAGCCAGACATCGGAGAACAAGAACATGTTTGTCGATCAGAGTTTTGGCTGGTACTTGGGCAAGGCTCCAGAAGTGGAGTCCATGTCGGTGTGTGATTTTGCATCTCATCTCTCTCTGAACAGCTTGATTCCCCCAACAACACTACACGTCCCCAAGGAGCTGTCTTACACTCTCCAGTTTCTACAGGAGGGACTGAGACCGATAAAAAGGGCTGTACGGCATCCATATTAGGAAGTCCTTAGCAAGAACACAACTGAGGGAGTTTCTGACAACTGAGAGAGTTCCTAATATGGACGCCGTAGTTTGCGGAACCCAGAGTTTGAACCATTGCCAACTATGCCATTTTGTGGCGCTCATCTTTTACATAAGTTAATAAGATATTTCCATATAACTTATATGAAACATTTTGAAATACATGGTAAACAATAATATTTGATATTTGTTTGGAAGGACGAGGGACTAAAAGACACAATGTGTCCTTTAGCTTTCAGCCGCCAAAAATATATAAATCAGGTTATAGGAAAAAATAAATTAGTGGCTGAAATTAAATATAATAATGAAAGAACAATGCTACAGTTAAACGTCTTCCTCTCCATTACAAACTAACATACTGAGTCAACAGTTCCTCTTTCCCTGCATGGGGTCAAAATGGCATTTATTGTTAACGAGAAAAGTCTCAACCATCAGATTGTGTTCCTGCTTGGTCCTCTGTCCTCTCGCTACATATTGAACAAATGAAGAAGTTGAGGCCAGGGAGAAGTACAGCTGCAAGGGGACAGAAGGAGTGCCAGAGTGTGAGCAATCCTCCCGTACTCAAGGCCGCCCATATCAGTCCACACGGGCCCCCCGCGTCAGTACACATGCACAGACACGCACTGCCCACATAGCGCTGCCATCTGTCCTGTAGGGAAATCAAAGCCACCAGGGCTACAGCCAACATCATGATGCCAGGCCATTTCCTCTCGTTGCTACAGGCTTTCGGTTTTTTTTTTTTCCGTTTTTTTCGAGGTTGGTTTTGTTTAGGTGTGGACATGATTACAGTCATTGTTGTTGGTCAGGATATGTCGCCTCCTGTCGCCTTGTTAGTCAAGTCGTTAGTTTCACCTGTGTTGGCACAGCTGATATTTAAGCGCTGCAGAGCCAATGCTCCAGTTGGAAGAGTTAGACTGCTGTTTAGCGCTCCCTCTACGTTTGTGAATGGAAAGTCATTTATTTTGTGTCTCGCTGTTTGGGTTGCGCCACATTTATTTTCACCCCTTAACCTAAGTTGGTGTGGGTTTTCTTTTCTTTTAGTTTGGGAGCAAATCTAGCGGGTGTCCATGGTGTTATCAGGCAAATCCAGTGGGTGTCCATGGTGTTATCAGGTAAATCCAGTGGGTGTCCATGGTGTTATCAGGCAAATCCAGTGGGTGTCCATGGTGGGGATCTTCCCAACTGGAGTTGCTTGACCACCACATAGTAGGACCCCATGGATTCCTTTCAGAAACCATTTTAAAACCTGTTTCATTTTGGTTGTCAGTGGCTCATTTGTTAGTTCCCTTTTTCTGTTGAGTGACAATTTTTGGTTTATTGGGGAACATAAAAAAATGTTGTGTCACATGTTTTTTGTAGTCGCTCAAATCACTCTGAAGCAGTGGAAATTTGCAAAAATACACAGAGTAAATAAAAAAGATGGACTTTGATTTGGGAGCATTTGAGGGGAACCCCACTTGGGAGATACTGGATAAATGTACGAAGGTGAATCTGCTCATCATTCCAAAGCATTATGACAAAGTTGCACATGCCGATTCAAAAGCAGCAGTCAGAGTTAATCGATATTGTTTTGATGGAGAAGGATGATGAAAAGGGTCCCACGTAGACGTGCAACTGAGAGAGGTAGAACTAAAGGCAAATTGGGAACAACAGAGATCAGAGCTCGAGCACAAGGAAAGAGAACATGGGGAGAGATTGGAGCAACAGAAATTAGAGTTTGAGCTGGCAATTTGGTTAAAACAGATAGAACCAGAAAAATGTGCAGCTACACTAGAACCAGAAGAACATACAGCCAGACTAGAACCAGATGAACGTTCAGCCAGACTAGAACCAGAAGAACAAACAGCCAGACTAGAACCAGAAGGACGTACAGCCGGATTAGAACCAGAAGGACGTTCAGCCAGATTAAAACCAGAAGGACGTTCAGCCAGATTAGAACCAGAAGAAAAAACAGCCAGACTAGAACCAGAAGTCCGTACAGCCAGATTAGAACCAGAAGTCCGTACAGCCAGATTAGAACCAGAAGTACGTTCAGTCAGACTAGAACCAGAAGGACGTTCAGCCAGATTAGAACCAGAAGGACGTTCAGCCAGATTAGAACCAGAAGTCCGTACAGCCAGATTAGAACCAGAAGGACGTTCAGCCAGATTAGAACCAGAAGGACTGTTACGGATACAGGTATCCTGTGTTTTTGTGTGTTTCTACTCCTTCTGCCCTAATCACAGGTGTCCTGTATGTTCCTGATTGGTGGTCGTTGAGGTGTCTGCTGATTGGACCAATCAGTGAACATTCCTGTGCATTGCACCACCTGTTACTCGTTTGTTCAATCACACATTCCATTGTATAAAAACCAGTCTTGTGTTTGTTGAGAGAGAGAGAGACTTTTTCCATATGTGAGTATGGACACGGTGGTGTCCTGTGTATTGTGTACTCACTAAGTTGTTGGTTACCCTGTTGGTAACTTTATTAGAATCTATTTCTTTATGTGAGTGTGGATACTGTGGTGTCCTGTGTATTGTGTACTTACTTTGTTGCTGATTACCCTGTTTGGTAGCTTTGTGTGTTTCTGGGAAAAGGGGAGTTTAAGCTAGTTGCCCTTGGGCGTACATTACCCGTAGGAAGAATTCTGTCTAAAAACACTAGTTAGACCTGAGCGGACCACCCACTGTACTTTTGGATGACTAGCAGTAGCCTAGCGGTTCTTCAGGCAGGCTAGATCAGTTTAGGGGGTTTTACACTATTGTTTCATTTCTTGGGTCCTGCTCAGCCCTTTTTCCCAAACCTTTACCGTGTGTTTAGTAATAAACCATTTATGTTTGACGGTAGTTCATGGTTGTTGTGTCATTTTTGGTTCTCACTGTTCCAGGTCACACTTATAATTTGCATAATTTATGTTACGGGTCTCATGTCCATCCACCCTAGACGTTTAGAGCCACGGGGTTCGTAACATAAAGTGGGGGTTCGTCCGGGATCCATCCCGTGCTACTCATGCAAATTAGTAAGTGTCTGGTTCAGTGTTGAGCTTGGCAGCTGTACTACCTGTTTTTTGTGTGTTCAGTAGTCGACGGCTCGTGTTGCTAGTAGGATGGCTACTTTTGAGTTGGAGGCATTTTTGGAAAACCCTACGTGGGAGGTTTTTGAGAATTGCCGTAGAGTGGATCTACAGGTTTTGGCTGACCACTTTTCTGCACCCATACCGAGGGGTTTAGTGAAAGCAGAAGTTAGGGAAGTAGTGCTAGCGATATTGTTGAACGAGCGAGTGCTTGAGTTACCGCCGCCTGAGTCTGCTGCTCCTGTAGGGGAGGTGGTTGCTGTTCCTGTAAGCCCATCAGTGTCTGAGGACGAGACTAAGGCTCCAGCCACATTGCCCCGTTATGACCCACTCTCCCCACTGACTGACAGTGATGCCAGGATGGATGTCCGCTTGACACGGCTCCAAATGGAGGCGGAAGAGCGGGCACAAATCAGGCTAGACAAGCTGGAAACGCGTAGGCTTGATCAGGAACTGGAGACGCGTAAGATGGAACTGGAGACGCGTAGGCTTGATCAAGAACTGGAGATGCGTAAAATGGAACTAGAGGCAGAAACAGCGAGGTTAGTCTCTGCTCATACTATGCCTGCTAGTGAGCCATCCTCACCAGCTTTGTCATCTGCTACGTTTGATATTAGTAGGCAGATCACCTTGGTACCTGTGTTCAGGGAGTCAGAGGTTGATTCCTATTTCAGTGTGTTTGAACGTATAGCGGTAGCATTGAAATGGCCCGAAGAGGTATGGTGCCTATTACTTCAGTGTAAACTAACAGGTAAAGCCCAAGAGGTTCTGGCAGCGCTACCTCTTGAAGACAGTTTGAATTATGAAGTGGTCAAAGCTACTGTTCTTCGTGCCTATGAGCTTGTTCCTGAGGCATATCGACAGAGATTTAGGTCTCATAAAAAGTCTCCTACTCAGACTTATGTGGAGTTTGCTAGAGACAAAGGAAATCTGTTTGACAAATGGCACAGTGCTAGTAAAGTAACTGATTTTAACTCTCTACGGGAGTTAATCTTGTTAGAAGAGTTTAAAAATTGCTTACCGGAACGCATTGTAGTTTATCTGAACGAACAGAAAGTATCCTCACTGTCGGAAGCGTCTGTATTGGCAGACGAGTTTGTGTTGACGCATAAGAGCGTGTTTTCGGCTCGTACGGAGAGCAGGGCTGCAGAGTTGCTAACTTTTAGTCCTAGTCGACCAGCAGTACATCCAGCACGC
Organism: Coregonus lavaretus; assembly: GCF_964263955.1. Lineage (NCBI taxonomy): Eukaryota > Metazoa > Chordata > Actinopteri > Salmoniformes > Salmonidae > Coregonus > Coregonus lavaretus. The sequence continues at coordinate 107,777 of NW_028162530.1, forward strand.
CCAAAAGATGTGCATCACTGTTTCTATTGTCATAAGGTGGGACATATGGTTAATGATTGCTTTCTGCTAAAACGCAAACCGGGGATGCCTCAGCACGCCAGGCCGCCAACGGGTGTTGGGCTGATTCGTACGGTTGTAAGGCCGGAATCAAGACAGAGGCCTCATAGTGAATGTGGTTTGAAAGTCCCTGTCCCAGATCACAGTTATGAACCGTTCATTTTTGAGGGGTTTGTTTCTATATCAGATGACGAAGCGTCTCAGCGTCCAGTTAGAATCCTCAGAGATACTGGTGCGGCGCAGTCGTTCATACTCGCTGATGTGTTGCCCTTGTCCAGTAATACATATTGTGGTTCCAGTGTGTTAGTACAAGGAATCGAAATGGGATTTGTTCCAGTGCCATTGCACTTTGTGAACGTACACTCTGAGTTAGTCAGTGGATTGTTCAGAGTTGGCGTACGTCCTATGTTGCCAGTAAAAGGTGTGACATTTATAATGGGCAACGATATTGCCGGAGGAAAGGTGATACCCGTATTGGAGGTATTGGATAAAAGTGACCAGTCTCTCTCCGAGGAGCTGGCACAGGGTTATCCAGATGTGTTCCCCGCTTGTGCTGTCACACGTGCTCAAGCACGACAAGTGGGTGAAGTGATAGATTTGTCGAACACGATTCTATTCAGAGAGTGTGACCCAGAGGATAGTTCGGGTGCTACCTCTGGTAAGCTGGTGCAGTCGGACCAACAGCCCAGAGAAAGGAAGAAGGATGTGGAACTTGTTGCTGAGGCAATACAGTTACCAGTTACTCGTGAGCAGCTGATCGCTAACCAACAGGTTGACATTAGCCTGGCTAAATGTTTTTCTAGTGTTGTCTCAGAGGAGGAGCTAAAGAAGAAAAACATGGCATACTTCATTGATGGTAATCTCCTCATGCGTAAATGGACATCCCATGTTGACGCTGGCGGAGATTGGAATGCTGTTTACCAAATAGTGATTCCTACAGCCTTTCGACAAAATGTTTTATCCCTCGCTCATGATCACCAGTGGTCCGGACATCTGGGAGTCACCAAGACTTATGATCGTGTTTTGCGACATTTCTTTTGGCCTGGCTTAAGACAAGATGTGGCTCAGTTCTGTCGGACTTGCCACACCTGTCAAGTAACTGGGAAACCGAACCAGGTTATTTCCCCCGCGCCTCTTTGTCCCATACCGGCCATAGGTGAACCCTTCGAACATGTGATGGTTGATTGTGTTGGACCATTACCAAAAACAAAATCTGGTAACCAGTTTATGTTGACAATTATGTGTGTGGCCACCAGGTACCCAGAGGCCATTCCTCTGCGAAGGATTACTGCTCCGGTGGTGAGTAAAGCGTTGATCAAATTCTTCTCAACTTTTGGGTTACCTAAGGTGATACAAACTGATCAGGGTACGAATTTCCTTTCTAAACTTTTCAAACAAGTGTTAAAATCCTTGTCAGTTACACACCGTGTGTCAAGCGCATATCACCCAGAGTCTCAGGGTGCGCTTGAACGTTGGCATCAGACCCTGAAGTCTATGCTCCGTAAATATTGCTTGGAATCTGAGAAAGATTGGGATGAGGGAGTTCCTCTAGTGTTGTTTGCTGTCCGTGAGACAGTACAGGAATCCCTAGGGTTCAGCCCAGCTGAACTGGTGTTTGGACACACCATGAGAGGACCTATGAAAGTCCTTAAGGATCAGTTTTTGTCACAAGAGTTGTGTGTGAAAGAAAATGTGTTGGACTACGTTAGTCGCTTTCGTGAGCGCCTACATGCTGCCTGTGCTCTAGCAAAGGAAGCGCTGTCTTCCTCACAGAAACGGATGAAACGATACTATGACACACAGGCTGTTTCTCGTTCACTGCAGCCAGGTGACCGAGTTCTTGTATTGTTGCCTGTGCCAGGAGCGTCATTGTCAGCACGTTTCTCTGGTCCTTATGTCATTGAAAAGAAACTAAGTGAAACAGACTATGTGATACAGACTCCTGATAGAAAACGCCAATCTCGTGTGTGCCACGTTAACATGTTGAAGACATACCACACCAGACCCGTCACTCAGGTAGACAGTCCAGAGAAACTGGCCGAGTCGGCTGTCTCTATTGCTGCTACGGCTGTAGTGGGAGGTCATGTTAATGATGTGGACGGAGATGGTTTGGAGTTGCGCAATACTCAGCAGCAGTGTGCTAGATTGCCCAATTCAGAGATGCTGCTGTCTCTCCCGTCAAGCCTGATTCATTTAACGGACAGACAGTCAGATGATATTGTGAGACTATTACACAGCTTTCCATGTCTTTTTAATGATGTTCCTACATGTACAAATGTGTTAGAACATGACATTAATGTCGGAAACGCTGCACCTATCAAGCAACATGCTTATCGTGTCAACGTCGCTAAGAGAAAGATAATGAGGGGTGAGGTCGGTTATTTGCTGGAGAATAACCTGGCTATGCCAAGTTCAAGTCCTTGGAGTTCTCCGTGCATTCTGGTTCCTAAACCTGATGGGACATCCAGATTATGTACGGACTATCGGAAAGTCAATGCTGTCACAGTGCCCGACTCGTTCCCGTTACCCAGACTGGATGACTGTATTGATACTGTTGGTGCTGCTACTTATGTAACCAAACTAGATCTTCTAAAAGGTTACTGGCAGGTGCCGTTAACCCCACGTGCCTCCGACATATCTGCCTTTGTGACCCCAGATCACTTCCTACAATATGCTGTCATGGCATTTGGGATGCGGAACGCACCAGCCACTTTCCAACGCCTGGTTAACACAGTATTGGCTGGAGTTCCTAATTGTAGTGCTTACCTTGATGATCTGGTAATTTATTCAACTGAGTGGTCTGATCATGTTAACACTCTAAGGGTAGTGTGTGAACGTCTAGCAACCGCTTCTCTAACCCTGAACTTAGCAAAGTGCGAGTTTGGGAAGGCCACTGTTACTTATCTTGGTAAACAGGTCGGCCATGGTCAGGTGCGCCCTGTAGATGCCAAGGTCTCCGCTATAAACGCATTTCCCGCACCTACCACCAGAAGAGAGCTACGCCGTTTTTTAGGGATGGTTGGCTACTACCGTAGTTTCTGTAAAAATTTCTCTGCGGTAGTTGCTCCATTAACGGATTTTCTCAGTCCGGCGAGAAAATTTGTATGGTCTGAAGATTGTTGTACTGCTTTCAACACTGCTAAAGCACTCTTATGTAGTACTCCTGTTCTTGCTGCGCCAGATTTTGAACGACCGTTTAAACTGGAGGTAGATGCAAGTGCCAGAGGTGCTGGTGCTGTTCTACTGCAGCAGGACCAGAGTGGAGTGGACCATCCTGTCTGTTATTTTTCACGGAAATTTAACAAATGTCAGACAAACTATTCCACCATTGAACAAGAAGCTCTAGCTTTGTTGTTAGCTCTGCAGCACTTTGAAGTTTATGTTGGTTCCAGTGCATTACCAGTGATAGTGTATACTGACCATAACCCCTTAGTTTTTCTCCACCGGATGTACAACCAGAACCAACGCCTTATGCGTTGGGCACTTGTCGTGCAAAATTATAATTTGGAGATCCGCCACAAAAAGGGGTTGGATAATGTGTTGGCAGATGCTTTGTCTCGTGTGTAATGATCTAGGTTTTTTTTTTGTTATCCCGGCAGGATGATTATTGAATTTTGGGTGTTGTGATGGTACGTGTGTCGCAAACCATTGTGGTTTGCTCTTTTAAGGGTGGGAGTGTTACGGATACAGGTATCCTGTGTTTTTGTGTGTTTCTACTCCTTCTGCCCTAATCACAGGTGTCCTGTATGTTCCTGATTGGTGGTCGTTGAGGTGTCTGCTGATTGGACCAATCAGTGAACATTCCTGTGCATTGCACCACCTGTTACTCGTTTGTTCAATCACACATTCCATTGTATAAAAACCAGTCTTGTGTTTGTTGAGAGAGAGAGAGACTTTTTCCATATGTGAGTATGGACACGGTGGTGTCCTGTGTATTGTGTACTCACTAAGTTGTTGGTTACCCTGTTGGTAACTTTATTAGAATCTATTTCTTTATGTGAGTGTGGATACTGTGGTGTCCTGTGTATTGTGTACTTACTTTGTTGCTGATTACCCTGTTTGGTAGCTTTGTGTGTTTCTGGGAAAAGGGGAGTTTAAGCTAGTTGCCCTTGGGCGTACATTACCCGTAGGAAGAATTCTGTCTAAAAACACTAGTTAGACCTGAGCGGACCACCCACTGTACTTTTGGATGACTAGCAGTAGCCTAGCGGTTCTTCAGGCAGGCTAGATCAGTTTAGGGGGTTTTACACTATTGTTTCATTTCTTGGGTCCTGCTCAGCCCTTTTTCCCAAACCTTTACCGTGTGTTTAGTAATAAACCATTTATGTTTGACGGTAGTTCATGGTTGTTGTGTCATTTTTGGTTCTCACTGTTCCAGGTCACACTTATAATTTGCATAATTTATGTTACGGGTCTCATGTCCATCCACCCTAGACGTTTAGAGCCACGGGGTTCGTAACAAGGACGTACAGCCAGATTAGAAAAGGAACGTGAGCATGCCATTCGATTAAAAGAGATAGAGCTGGAAGTACTCAATCAAATCCAGCCATCCTGCACCCCCAACAGAGTTTGATCTGGGTCGGAACAGCTGGCTTGTATATGGTTTTGAGTGGATGTATATTTTACTCTGCTTGAGAGGATTGCCACGTCCCTAAAATGGCTGCGAAATATTGAATAAATGAAACGTATACAAGTGCTAGGTACACACTGTGGATCCAGTCTAGTCATTGGCAGCTGTGAGGTATCAGTTCCCTTTCAGTCAGTCAACATCGGTACAAAATCCTATGGGGAGTCACACTCTTGCGACTTCGGTTGAAGGATCTACAAGACCAATGAAATCCACGCCTCACTGGAAGCACCGCCTTCCACAGGTGATAAGCGTGAGGCTTGGATTCATTCCTTCAATTATATCGCTCTTCACTTCGGTGTGAACAGGAACGATTCACACTACTAAAACAACCAATTGGAAAACGGGACATTGCGTAAACTGTCCCATAGTGGTAGAGCGTGCTCACCCACTGGACGTTGTGTGCTGAAGTTTGTACTTGTTCCCATACATTTTCTAATCACAAACAATGAGTTATTCTTCAATTTGCTGGTGCAATGATGAAAGATTACTAAGAAAACAACTGAGACGACGATGGCGAAGCCGGGTTCGGAGTCAAGATCATGTCCCCAGTCATGCGGTTCTAACATTTCTCTGAAAGATACTCACAATCTATATTTAGTTTGTCTCGGCTTGGAGCGCGCTCAGGCAGCCCCTCGCTCAAACCAGTCCATGTGCGCATTGCCACGTACTGCATACAAACTCCCTGGAAAGACGCGTAGCATTCTTGAGGAAGTTTGGAATTACCGATGGCGACTTTCTTTTCCCGGATGCCGGTACCTCGGCTGGGTACGAGGGGCAGAAAGCGGAGTTGGATCTGAGCAAATGTCTTGTCTGGCTGGGCGTGGGGTATGCAGTGGCTGCCCATGCCCAACCCGTCTCCTGTACGCTCTGTCGCCAGTTGCAAGAGGCTACTCGAAGAGAGAGGGCTGTCAGGTTCGGTGGGCCCCACGCTGGCTGTGTCTGCCTCGCTTGCCTCTCTTCCCAGACTTGTTGATGAATTGATCCGGTCCAACGTGGACTTTTGAGACCGGGCTAGCTAAACTAGCATTGCATAGCTACAAAGCCTCCTGGCTAATGTCACCTAGCATGCTTAACTTCACAGGGTTCAAAGGGTATATCAATCTCCCCAGGGTGAGAGTGACAAGTTGGGTCACTGTCCAGAAGGGGACGCCCCTCCCCCACAGGTGGCTCATTACTGGGATTCATTCCTGATTCCTGCCTGTAGCTCACCAGTCCCTATGGGGTATCTAGTGACACAGGTGATGGGCTCTATAGGCGATTAGTTGTTGGTAGCGGAGTCGTGGGAATTAGATTAGGTTACTAATCGCCCCGGTCTGTTACAACAGAAGGGGTCTGTTTTTCAGAGCTGTCTGTCCAATTCCCAGCTAGGCTACAAGGCAAATACCTTTTGACTGGTCAGTAGGGTAACCTCCACGATAACGTTTGTCCCCTGGGTCTATTTGTAATGCGTGTGGTCAGCGCTGGGTGCTGGAACACATCTTACCGCCTAAACTAGTGAGGCTCATTGTGACAACAGTAATAATCCCAGGTGGCATGGCCAATCAGGATACGTCACTGATCGCCGGAGCCCTGGTACCCAGAGTGGGTCGGGCTTTAGGCAAACCTTGGCACATATACACCGTTTTTTCAACCGAGTTCCACAGTGTTCACAGTGATTTCGATGACAAGTGTTCGTTCAGACACACGGTTGTCAAGAGTGGTGGAAACGGAAGAAGAACCAATCTCTCCCAGTCCACAAGGTGGCATCCCACTCCTTCAGATGGCACTTCACGGGAGTCTCGCTGTCTGCTCCGACCAATGGTGTGCATGCGCAGTGTCGCCCTGGATAATACGAACAGTGACGTCAGGGTACATACAGGCTACAATTTGTTGTGCATCCCCCACGCTTCTGCAGCGTCATCACGTCGACTGTTCCCGAGGCCTCAGCATCCGTTTTGAGGGAGGAAATATCCTCCCGTCTCCAGAAGCAGGCAATCCGAGTAGTTTCTATATCGAAGATCCGTGTACCGCTGGTACAGCCGGTATTCCTGGTTACGAAAAGGTACAGGACTTTTGCCTCCAATTCTACACCTACGTGCCCTCTCCAAGCACCTCAGAGTCTACAAACTTAGAATGCTCGTGAGCTGCCGGCTATTACAGTCGATTGGCTGGTGGCGGCGTAGTCGAGGGGGCAAGCAGTGTTACACACATCCACACATCCATGCTACTGTCCTGTATTCAGTCTCTAGTCTTCATAAGAAAACAGAAAAACAGCTGTCTGACTCTACTTCAGCTTATTCCGCTTCTGAAAGACTGTTCTAAATGAGTGTTCTAACGTTCTAAAATAGTGTTCTAACGTTCTAAAATAGTGTTCTGATGTTCTAAATGAATGTTCTAAATGAGTGTTCTAATGAGTTTATTGTTCTCGCTTTTCTATCTCCACGGGGGGGGGGGGGGGGCGTTTTAACTACTGGAAATGATGGCTTCTTTGATGGAAGTAGTTACCGCGGGGGGCTACTGTTGATATGGCCCTTCCAGCGCTGAGTGCAAGCCACTCATCTCACAGCCTAAGCCGGCCGCTTCATCAGGAGTGGAGGCTCTCCCAGGTATGGGACATTTTTCGCCAGGGCTGACGTAGATGTTATGCATCGTGAGGAAAACTTGCAGTGTCGCCTATTTTTCTCGATGAGGCACCCGAATGCCCCATTGGCAACGGATGCTCTGGTGCAGCATTGGCCTCGGACCCTCCTTTACATGTTTCCGCCAGTGGTTCTGATTCAGCCCATGTCGGAGAGGGTGCACCGGGAGGGCTTACCATTGATTATTGTGGCTACCCGTTGGCCCAGGCAGCCTTGGTTTGTGTAGATCATTTGCCTATTATGCGGGGATCCGTGGAGACTCCCGTTGCACATGGGCTTGTTGTCCCAGGCGCAAGGGCATGGTAAGCAAGGCCGGAGATTTGGTTCCTATAGGCCTGGCCACTAAAAGGGCCAATACGATGGCTAGAGCTTTACCTCCGAATGTTATTGCTACCATTCAGTCTGCGAGGGCTTCCTCCACGATAGGGCTGTATGCATATAAGTGGCAAGCGTTTGCGCTCTGGTGCCAAGATAACTACTGTTTGGCCCTGCACCGCCTGTTCCTGGGCTCGGTGAAGAGCGGTATTAAATTGAAGGAATGACTCCAAGCCTCATGCTTATCACCTGTGGAAGGCGGTGCTTCCAGCGAGGCGTGGATTTCCTTGGCCTTGTCAGGCGTGATTGTAGATCCTTCAACCGAAGCCGCGAGAGTGCGACTCCCCACAGTGTGCTGTACCTCGTTTCCCTCCTTGAGGGAACAGTAGTTATAGTCATAATGTTACATTCAGCTAAGCTCCCTAAGATACCGAAATGTACAGTACAGGAAAGCTAGCCTGGCATTAGATGATGTCTCCAATGGCACCCTAATGCCTGTATAGTGCACTACTAAACAACAACAGTGCACTATGAAGGGAATATGGTGCTATTTTGGACACATACATTATATGTGAGCATTGATTAAAACCTGGTGCTTAAAAATGCAATAAAATGCAAATTAATTACTTAAAAATCATACAATGTGATTTTCTGGATTTTTGTTTTAGATTCCGTCTCTCACAGTTGAAGTGTACCTATGATACAAATTACAGACCTCTACATGCTTCGTAAGTAAGAAAACCTGCAAAATCGGCAGTGTATCAAATACTTGGTTCTCCCCACGGTACATTACATGTGAGCGTTGATTAAAACCTGGTGCTGATCCCTCTCCGTAATTCAGATCTCCCTGTCAGGACCAGAAGCCCTTCAGAAGAGCTTTGTTGTGGCAATTTACTGGGACATTAAATCCCAACTCTGAAACAATACATGCGTTCCAAATTGCACCATATTCCATATACAGTGGGGGAAAAAAGTATTTAGTCAGCCACCAATTGTGCAAGATCTCCCACTTAAAAAGATGAGAGAGGCCTGTAATTTTCATCATAGGTACACGTCAACTATGACAGACAAATTGAGAATTTTTTTTCCAGAAAATCACATTGTAGGATTTTTTATGAATTTATTTGCAAATTATGGTGGAAAATAAGTATTTGGTCACCTACAAACAAGCAAGATTTCTGGCTCTCACAGACCTGTAACTTCTTCTTTAAGAGGCTCCTCTGTCCTCCACTCGTTACCTGTATTAATGGCACCTGTTTGAAATTGTTATCAGTATAAAAGACACCTGTCCACAACCTCAAACAGTCACACTCCAAACTCCACTATGGCCAAGACCAATGAGCTGTCAAAGGACACCAGAAACAAAACTGTAGACCTGCACCAGGCTGGGAAGACTGAATCTGCAATAGGTAAGCAGCTTGGTTTGAAGAAATCAACTGTGGGAGCAATTATTAGGAAATGGAAGACATACAAGACCACTGATAATCTCCCTCGATCTGGGGCTCCACGCAAGATCTCACCTCGTGGGGTCAAAATGATCACAAGAACGGTGAGCAAAAATCCCAGAACCACACGGGGGGACCTAGTGAATGACCTGCAGAGAGCTGGGACCAAAGTAACAAAGCCTACAATCAGTAACACACTACGCCGCCAGGGACTCAAATCCTGCAGTGCCAGACGTGTCCCCCTGCTTAAGCCAGTACATGTCCAGGCCCGTCTGAAGTTTGCTAGAGTGCATTTGGATGGTCCAGAAGAGGATTGGGAGAATGTCATATGGTCAGATGAAACCAAAATATAACTTTTTGGTAAAAACTCAACTCGTCGTGTTTGGAGGACAAAGAATGCTGAGTTGCATCCAAAGAACACCATACCTACTGTGAAGCATGGGGGTGGAAACATCAAGCTTTGGGGCTGTTTTTCTGCAAAGGGACCAGGACGACTGATCCGTGTAAAGGAAAGAATGAATGGGGCCATGTATCGTGAGATTTTGAGTGAAAACCTCTTTCCATCAGCAAGGGCATTGAAGATGAAACGTGGCTGGGTCTTTCAGCATGACAACGATCCCAAAAACACCGCCCGGGCAACAAAGGAGTGGCTTCATAAGAAGCATTTCAAGGTCCTGAAGTGGCCTAGCCAGTCTCCAGATCTCAACCCCATAGAAAATCTTTGGAGGGAGTTGAAAGTCCGTGTTGCGCAGCGACAGCCCCAAAACATCACTGCTCTAGAGGAGATCTGCATGGAGGAATGGGCCAAAATACCAGCAACAGTGTGTGAAAACCTTGTGAAGACTTACAGAAAATGTTTGACCTGTGTCATTGCCAACAAAGGGTATATAACAAAGTATTGAGAAACTTTTGTTATTGACCAAATACTTATTTTCCACCATGATTTGCAAATAAATTTTGTCTGTCATAATTGACGTGTACCTATGATGAAAATTACAGGCCTCTCTTGCACAATCTCTTGCACAACTTGCACAATTGGTGGCTGACTAAATACTTTTTTCCCCCACTGTATACTGTAGTGCACTACTTTTGAACCCGGGGCCCATAGGGAGGGAGATAGGCAGGGAGGGAGGGAGACCTGATGTCTTTTGAATCTATAGCCAGCAGTAAAAACATTTGACACTGGCAGGCGGCGACATACTGTTTACAGATTGTTCATCATTGGCTCACATTCTAGTTCATGACATGGGAGGAGAAAGGAAAGATCACCTCATCATATACATCACTGGAGCAGCACTGCTAGCAGCCAGCTGAGATATCTGTTACAGGTTAAGGAGACAAGCCCGAACCACAGAGATCAGCTGCTTTACAGTCGACGTCAACTGAGAGCCTCCTGTCCACTGGAAAATGGGAGGCTGAGTATAACATCAAGTCAAGTTTATTTGTCATATGCACAGGATACACACAATGAAATGCTTCCTGGCAGGTTCACTGTAAGTAACATGAATGCTATTGGACCCATCTCCTCCTCTTTGGTAACTCTCTTTGACGGGGGTATTAGTTTCAAGTGTGTTGTTTTGTTCAGTGGACTAAACATCAAGGAGGTTTAGGTGAGTGGAATGATTAGATGGCCATTTTGATGCATGGGGCAAAAATTAGTCCTTTGACCACATATGACTAGCACCCTGTGTTTTGCCCAGTCATGTGACATAGAAATATCTTATCCTGTATTTTAGGCATTATCCACTAAAGGAGAATTACACAAAAATAAAAGCTGTTGTCTGAGGATGGTGCTGGACCATCTGACATTAACATTTTTAGTCATTTAGCAGACGCTCTTATCCAGAGTGACTTACAGGAGCAATTAGGGGTAAGTGCCTTGCTCAAGGGCACATCGACAGATTTCACCTAGTCAGCTCAGGGATTCGAACCAGCAACTTTTTCGGTTACCGGGCCAACCTCTTAACCGCTAGGCCCACAAAAACAAAAGAGAACAGTTCCATCAAAAAAGCTTTAAATAAAGGTAAAGAATCAGGCAGATGATTGTGCTATACACTGGGCCCTATGACATCACCGGCCTGGTCATCTTGAGATTTTTCAACCATTATTTCCATGATTGTTTGTCCAAGGGTTATGAGGTCAGACAGTCATTGAGTTCGTTCACGCATACAAGATTTCCCGCCAAACATTCATTCCATCCCAGCATGCAACACCAGCACTGCCTGTTTGCTGGTCCGGGGATAAGCTTAATTCTCCTGAAGCACACAGAAGGGTACCTTCAGCTGTTTCCTGCCCCACTATGCTATGCCTCCCATCCTGCCTGCTCTCCCACTCTTTCCCCCCTGGTCTTTCCCCCTCCCCTGGTTTCAGTCAGTCAGAGTAAAGTGCACATCATTGCCAGCTAAGAGCTCTGGGTAGCTCTGGGCACCGTCCCTGGTCGTCCCAGATAAACACCAGTGGTTTTGGCGTGGGCGGGCCTCACAGACGGGAACAGAAAGGCACAGATGGCACTAATGGAGGAGAGGAATCCAACTGGGGGACCGGGACTGAGCCACACCATGCCTCGACCAAATAGCTCTAGTGGTTATGTGTCTGTCTGTATGTATGTCTCTACGCCCAGCCCAACCCAACCCAACCCAACCCGGCTCCCAGCTCTACCAAGGTTAATTCCAATCCACGGCACTCCAGCATAAAGAATTTAGACTGATGAAATAATCATAAGAGGAGAGGAGAGGAGGAGAGGACAGGAGGAGAGGACAGGAGGTAGAGAAAGGGGGGGGGGGGGGGGGGTCTGACTGGAAGCATGCCAAGAGGATCAGATGGTTTGGATGGTAGGATTGCTCTTGGATAGCTAGCGACTAGCGACATACTGGAGCCTTGTCCAATTCACAATCAACAGGGATCGAATCCCAACCCGCCACTCAGCAGGAAACTGGCTCTGCTTGTAATCGGGTGACAGAGGACTTTGTGTTCAAAGCTCCACACAAATAAGTACTTAAACTTGTATCAGCACTTGTAAAATTACTATACAACTGACTTTATAATCTAGCACTAGAGAGAACATGATCATGATCAAACTGCTTGAGATGGCTTCAATAACCAATTGGTAACCCAACCACGAGGTGTAATCCGATCCCCAAGGTGTAGTGATACCTTATAAGAAACCATAGTCATGCACAGACAACTAAAGTCTCAATACTTCCTATTTAGCATGACTTGCTCCTTTGTCGTGACACTTCCTATTTAGCATGACTTGTTCCTTTGTCGTGACACTGCAGATGAGCATCCTATACACACAGGACAGGGGCAGTGGGCTCATCTGTACTGTTTTAATACACCCAGCGACATGTTACACTGAGAGACTGACCCTAACCCAGATAGACAAGATACATGTTACACTGAGAGACTGACCCTAACCCAGATAGACCAGAAACATGTTACACTGAGGGCTACACAACAACCATATGCTTGTTTAATGCCTTCAAGTGTAACACCAACCACTAACTACCAACCAACAGCAAGACCCAGCTGATTTGCATAATGTTGATATGTAGGAAGAAATAAACAAAATAATCTGTTTAGGGGTGAGTGGATATAATAACAATGTAAAGTACTGAGAGAGAGAGAGAGAGAGAGAGAGAGAGAGAGAGAGAGAGAGAGAGAGAGAGAGAGAGAGAGAGAGAGAGAGAGAGAGAGAGAGAGAGAGAGAGAGAGAGAGAGAGAGAGAGAGAGAGAGAGGAGAGAGAGAGAGAGAGAGAGAGAGAGAGAGAGACAGAGAGACAGAGGGAGAGAGAGAGAGATAGAGAGATAGAGAGAGAGAGAGAGAGAGGTAGAGAGAGAGAGAGAGAGAGAGAGCGAGAGAGAGAGAGAGAGAGAGAGAGAGAGAGAGAGAGAGAGATAGAGAGAGAGAGAGACAGAGAGAGAGAGAGACAGAGAGAGAGAGAGAGAGAGAGAGATATCCAACAGAGAGAAAGAGAAAGATATCCAACAGAGAGAAAGAGAGAGAGAGAGAGAGAGAGAGAGAGAGAGAGAGAGATATCCAACAGAGAGAAAGAGAAAGATATCCAACAGAGAGAAAGAGAGAGAGAGAGAGAGAGAGAGAGAGAGAGAGAGAGAGAGAGAGAGAGACAAAGAAGATGCGTCTGTGACTGTTTCCTACGTGTGTGCGTGATTGTTTATGTGTATTCTTACACACTTGTGTGTATTGTGATTGTGTGTGCCCATTCCCTGCATGATTTCCCTGTTCCCACCTGCGAGCCAGTGTTCCTTCCACCAGAAAGCTAGTGTTCCCTCCACCAGCGAGCCAGTGTTCCCTCCACCAGCGAGCTAGTGTTCCCTCCACCAGCGAGCCAGGGTTCCCTCCACCAGCGAGCCAGTGTTCACTCAACCAGCGAGCCAGTGTTCCCTCCACAAGCGACCCAATGTTCCATCCACCAGCGATCCAGCGTTCCTTCCACGAACGAGCAAGTATTCACTCCACCAGTGAGCCAGTGTTCCTTCCGCGAACGAGCAAGTATTCACTCCACCAGCGAGCTAGTGTTCCCTCCACCAGCGAGCCAGTGTTCCCTCCAACAGCGAGCTAGTGTTCCATCCACCAGCGACCAAATGTTCCATCCACCAGCGATCCAGCGTTCCCCTCCACCTGGGAGCTAGTGTTCCCTCCACCAGCGAGCCAATGATCCCTCCACCAGTGAGCTAGTGTTTCCTCCACCAGCGAGCCTATGTTCCATCCACGAACAAGCCAGTATTCCCTCCACCAGCGAGCCAATGATCCCTCCACCAGTGAGCTAGTGTTCCCTCCACCAGCGAGCCAATGATCCCTCCACCAGTGAGCTAGTGTTCCCTCCACCAGCGAGCCAGTCTTCACTCCACCAGTGAGCCAGTGTTCCTTCCACGAACGAGCCAGTATTCCCTCCACCAGCGATCCAGTGTTCCCTCCACCAGCGAGCCAGTCTTCACTCCACCAGTGAGCCAGTGTTCCTTCCACGAACGAGCCAGTATTCCCTCCACCAACGAGCCAGTGTTCCCTCTACCAGCGAGCCAGCGTTCCTCCAGTGGTGCCGGATGGGGGTCACATGCGATCTGAGGGGAGAGGCCAGCATTCCTCCAGTGGTGCCGGCCGGATATGGGTCACATGCAGTCTGAGGGGAGAGGCCAGCATTCCTCCAGTGGTGCCGGATATGGGGTCACATGCAGTCTGAGGGGAGAGGCCAGCATTCCTCCAGTGGTGCCGGATATGGGGTCACATGCGATCTGAGCTGAGGGGAGAGGCCAGCGTTCCTCCAGTGGTGCCGGCCGGATTGGGGTCACATGCGGTCTGAGGGGAGAGGCCAGCGTTCCTCCAGTGGTGCCGGCCGGATTGGGGTCACATGCGATCTGAGCTGAGGGGTGTAGGAAAGGCGACGCACTGCATGCGACAGGACAGGAGGCCCCGTAATTGGATTGAGCAGTCAAGACACGGGCATGGTGCATGTGAGGTGGAGGCACTGTGTGTGTGTGTCACAGACTGTCACCGTGATGCATAGTGGGGGCACGTGCCAGGGCGGCTGCCCTCCCTCCCCCATGGGGTGGCACATATTAAAGTCCCTGATGAGGCTAATGCAGGGAGAAATGGCTCTGGAACATAGCCCAAACACAGGTCAAAGGGTAAAACGGTTTAGGAAGGAAGAAGTGCTGTAGCCGCAACAACCGCAACAAATTGTACAGTTTTTTGGGACATACCTTTCTTTAGACATACATATACAGGTAAAAGTCAGTAAATTAGAATATTTTGAAAAACTTGATTTATTTCAGTAATTGCATTCAAAAGGTGTAACTTGTACATTATATTTATTCATTGCACACAGACTGATGCATTCAAATGTTTATTTCATTTAATTTTGATGATTTGAAGTGGCAACAAATGAAAATCCTAAATTCCGTGTGTCACAAAATTAGAATATTGTGTAAGGGTTACATTTTGAAGACACCTGGTGCCACAAAATAATCAGCTGATTAACTCAAAACACCTGCAAAGGGCTTTAAATGGTCTCTCAGTCCAGTTCTGAAGCCTACACAAACATGGGGAAGACTTCAGATTTGACAGCTGTCCAAAAGGCGACCATCGACACATTGCACAAGGAGGGAAAGACACAAAAGGTTATTGCAGAAGAGGCTGGCTGTTCTCAGAGCTCTGTGTCCAAACACATTAATAGAGAGGCAAAGGGAAGGAAAAACTGTGGTCAGAAAAAGTGTACAAGCGATAGGGATCACCGCGCCCTAGTCAAGATTGTGAAAAAAAACCCATTCAAAAATGTGGGGGAGATTCACAAGGAGTGGACAGCTGCTGGAGTCAGGGCTTCAAGATCCACCACCAAGAGACGCTTGAAAGACATGGGTTTCAACTGCCGCATACCTCGTGTCAAGCCACTGTTGACCAAGAAACAGCGCGAAAAGCGTCTCACCTGGGCTAAGGAAAAAAAGAGCTGGACTGCTGCTGAGTGGTCTAAAGTCATGTTTTCTGACGAAAGCAAATTTTGCATTTCCTTTGGAAATCGAGGTCCCAGAGTCTGGAGGAAGACAGGAGAGGCACAGGATCCACGTTGCCTGAAGTCTAGTGTAAAGTTTCCACCATCAGTGATGGTTTGGGGTGCCATGTCATCTGCTGGTGTCGGTCCACTCTGTTTCCTGAGATCAAGGGTCAACGCAGCCGTCTACCAGCAAGTTTTAGAGCACTTCATGCTTCCTGCTGCTGACCTGCTCTATGGAGATGGAGATTTCAGGTTCCAACAGGACTTGGCGCCTGCACACAGCGCAAAATCTACCCGTGCCTGGTTTACGGACCATGGTATTTCTGTTCTAAATTGGCCAGCCAACTCCCCTGACCTTAGCCCCATAGAAAATCTGTGGGGTATTGTGAAAAGGAAGATGCAGAATGCCAGACCCAACAACGCAGAAGAGTTGAAGGCCACTATCAGAGCAACCTGGGCTCTCATAACACCTGAGCAGTGCCAGAAACTCATCGACTCCATGCCACGCCGCATTAATGCAGTAATTGAGGCAAAAGGAGCTCCAACCAAGTATTGAGTATTGTACATGCTCATATTTTTCATTTTCATACTTTTCAGTTGGCCAACATTTCTAAAAAATCCCTTTTTTGTATTAGCCTTAAGTAATATTCTAATTTTGTGACACACGGAATTTTGGATTTTCATTTGTTGCCACTTCAAATCATCAAAATTAAATGAAATAAACATTTGAATGCATCAGTCTGTGTGCAATGAATAAATATAATGTACAAGTTACACCTTTTGAATGCAATTACTGAAATAAATCAAGTTTTTCAAAATATTCTAATTTACTGACTTTTACCTGTATATATTTAGTGCTGATGTGAAACTAACTACCGATGAGGTGAATCTGTGTTGACTCCTGTTTGGTGTGATATTAATGTTATTTATTTTGGATGGTTTCGTGTTTTAATGATTTTTATGTTTTATGAATATTCATATTATATCCCCATTCAGTTAATAGTTTAGTTAATGATTGGAAATTAATTATGTTTTCCTCAATTCAGAAATGCATGGGAACACCTCAAGTTTAATACAAAAGCCTCTATCATTGATACTGTAAACTCCTTCATGTGTTATTAGAGAAATGAATAAATATCTCAGTTAATCAACAAATTATTCCAAATTCATTTTGGAATAATTCCACTGCTAATGATGTGCCAGATAACGTGTTGTCAAACAGATACTGTTGTCATGACTACAATTAGAAAAAGATCAAACAAAAGAAGCAATGTGGTAATTAGCAGTAATCACAGACTCAATGGAGATAATCGTTTAATGCCTCAGATGTAATATGATCTCTTTGTTGATTACTGTATGTAAACATCCGTAACCAGAACCGACGTTATCTGATAATAACTCATAAAAACATCCTCCCACAGGACTGAAACACTTTAATACTTTCATAAATCACTGAGTAAAAAACTCTATTTAAGTAAGCTATACTCAATACGTCAAATGCACTGTAGGTATATAATAAAGCTTTAAATGTGTAATTCAAGATTGTGTGTGTTCCTCCGCACAGCCCATGTCTTCTCAGTTCAGGTCACATTAACCCACTTCTCACAGTTAGATTCCAGAAACAGCAGCTTCCCCTTTAATTTAGTATATACGGCCTGGAGCCTGCAGCTGGTTCTATCATGATGTTATACAGCGACTTCAGAAAGTATTCATACCCCTTGACTTATTCCACATTTTGTTGTGCTACTGCCTGAATTCAAAAGGATTAAATAGATGTTTTTCCTCACCATCTACACACAATACCCCATAATGACAAAGTGGCAGCGATTACAGCTGTGAGTCTTTCTGGGTAAGTCTCTAAGAACTTTGCACAACTAGATTGTACAATATTTGCACATTATTATTTTAAAAATTATTCAAGCTCTGTCAAGTTGGTTGTTGATCATTGCTAGACAGCCATCTTCAAGTCTTGCCATAGATTTTCAAGCCGATTTAAGTTAAAACTGTAACTAGGCCACTCTGGAACATTCAATGTCGTCTTGGTAAGCAACTCCAGTGTATATTTGTCCTTGTGTTTTAGGTTATTGTCCTGCTGAAAGGTGAATTTGTCTCCCAGTGTCTGGTGGAAAGCAGACTGAACCAGATTTCCCTCTAGGATTTTGCCTGTGCTTAGCTCTATTCCGATTCTTTGTATCCAAAAAAAAAATCCCTAATCCTTGCTGATGACAAGTATACCCATATTATGATGCAGCCACCACCATACTTGAAAATATGAAGAGTGGTACTCAGTGATGTGTTGTGTTGGATTTGCCCCAAACATAACACTTTGTCATTTCTTTGTATATTTTTTTTGCAGTTTTACTTTAGTGCCTTATTGTAAACAGGATGTATGTTTAGGAATATTTTTTATTCTGTACAGGCTTCCTTCTTTTCACTCTGTCATTTAGGTTAGTATTGTGGAGGAACTACAATGTTGTTGATCCATCTTCAGTTTTATCCTATCACAGCCATTAAACTCTGTAACTGTTTAATTGTCACTTGATTAAGTTAATAGTGTAACAATTAACTCATTAGGAATTTGGGGCACCACGGAAGAAGTTGTTTAACGAGTTACCATCTCCCGAATTAAACTCTTAGAAGATATATGTGCTATACAAATCAAATCAAATTTTATTTGCCACATGCGCTGAATACAACAGGTGTAGACATTACCGTGAAATGATTACTTACAGCCCTTAACCAACAATGCATTTATTTTTTAATAAAAAAGTAAAATAAAACAACAACAAAAAAAGTGTTGAGAAAAAAAGAGCCGAAGTAAAATAAAATAACAGTAGGGAGGCTATATATACAGGGGGGTACCGGTGCAGAGTCAATGTGCGGGGGCACCTGCTAGTTGAGGTAGTTGAGGTAATATGTACATGTGGGTAGAGTTAAAGTGACTATGCATAAATAATTAACAGAGTAGCAGCAGCGTAAAAAGATGGGGTGGGGGTGGGGGGGCAGTGCAAGTAGCCCGAGTAGCCATGATTAGCTGTTCAGGAGTCTTATGGCTTGGGGGTTGAAGCTGTTGAGAAGCCTTTCGGACCTAGACTTGGCGCTCCGGTACCGTTTGCCGTGCGGTAGCAGAGAGAACAGTCTATGACTAGTGTGGCTGGAGTCTTTGACAATTTCTAGGGCCTTCCTCTGACACCGCCTGGTATAGAGGTACTGGATGGCAGGGAGCTTTGCCCCAGTGATGTACTGGACCATACGCACTACCCTCTGTAGTGCCTTGCGGTTGGATGCCGAGCAGTTGCCATAACAGGTGGTGATGCAACCAGTCAGGATGCTCTCGATGATGCAGCTGTATAACTTTTTGAGGATCTGAGGACCCATGCCAAATCTTTTCAGTCTCCTGAGGGGGAATAGGCTTTGTAGTGCCCTCTTCACGACTGTCTTGGTGTGTTTGGACCATGATAGTTTGTTGGTGATGTGGACACCAAGGAACTTGAAGCTCTCAACCTGTTCCACTACAGCCGCGTTGATGAGAATGGGGGCGTGCTCAGTCCTCTTTTTTTTCCTGTAGTCCACAATCATCTCCTTTGTCTTGGTCACGTTGAGGGAGAGGTTGTTATCCTGGCACCACACGGCCAGGTCTCTGACCTCCTCCCTATAGGCTGTCTCATCGTTGTCGGTGATCAGGCCTACCACTGTTGTGTCGTCGGCAAACTTAATGATGGTGTTGGAGTCGTACCTGGCCATGCAGTCATGGGTGAACAGGGAGTACAGGAGGGACTGAGCACGCACCCCTGAGGGGCCCCCGTGTTGAGGATCAGTGTGGCAGATGTGTTGTTACCCTTACCACCTGGGGGCGGCCCGTCAGGAAGTCCAGGATCCAGTTGCAGAGGGAGGTGTTAGTCCCAGGATCCTTAGCTTAGTGATGAGCTTTGAGGGCACTATGGTGTTGAACGCTGAGCTGTAGTCAATGAATAGCATTCTCACGTAGGTGTTCCTCTTGTCCAGGTGGGAAAGGGCAGTGTGGAGTGCAATAGAGATTGCATCATCTGTGGATCTGTTGGGGCGGTATGCAAATTAGAGTGGGTCTAGGGTTTCTGGGATAATGGTGTTGATGTGAGCCATGACCAGCCTTTCAAAGCACTTCACATCCGTCTGGCCCTGCGGCCTTGTGAATGTTTACCTACACTACCGTTCAAAAGTTTGGGGTCACTTAGAGATTTCCTTGTTTTCGAAAGAAAAGCAATTGTTTTGTCCATTAAAATAACATCAAATTGATCTTCTTTCTATTCTGGTTAGAGCCAGTTTGCGCTGTTCTGTGAAGGGAGTAGTACACAGCATTGTACGAATGGAAGGGAGAGAGAGATTCAAACTATTGTGGTTACATTGGAGACTATGCTCACAGTAATCATAATACTTATGCACCCTAATAACGCTCATTCGGATTAGAAATGCAACATGTATTTACGTGTTGCTGTCCTCAATAGTTGAGTTGATGATGTAGGACTCTGGTTTGCCCACCAGTGTTCCCAATGTCCTTGATAGAGTTTCTGGTCATAGTACTGGTTAGAATGAATACTTCAGATGTACCAGCGGTTGTCTGAGAGGGATGGTCCTCTATCTCGTGTCTTGAGTGAAAGTTCTCTAGACGACTATACATGCCAGCTGCAGACTGAGATGATAAGGTCTAGTGCATTGTCTTCTTCTTCACCTCGTGTAGAGGTTGAGAGTTTCAGAGTTTCTCCATTTCAAACGTGTGGATTAACGTCTCACGATTTCTGGTCTTGTAGAAATGCAACCATTTGCAACGTTTAGCTCACGCATCATGTCTGCTGGTCTTCCTTTGGTAATGGAGTTGTAGTTTTAAACCATTTTGTAACGTTTAGCTCACGCTTCACGCTTCTTGGTCTGTAGAGTTTCAACCATTTGCAACGTTTAGCTCACGCCTCACATCTGCTGGTCTAAAGGTTGATTTGTTTTTCAAGGCTTTTTATGCACTCGGGGTAAAAGGGGGCGTTCCATCATGTTTACACGATCTGTGATGTCACTCGGGGCGTGGCTAGTCACTGTGCGTAGTTTATATGAAAAACTATTATCTCATTAGAAGACTAAAATCACATTCCTATCTTCACCAAAATACTCTCATACTTAAATCATATATTTTATACAACATTTAGATAACTTAATAGATAGAATATGTACACTTTCCGAGTCACAGTTATTACTTGATACCATCCTTAATGACATCACTAAATAATAAACAATATGACATGATTATTCTTTAGATCCTCTAGATTCTTTTATGTAGGAATATTGTTTCAAACTATGGATGACCGGCTGTTAAATCATAAAACAGGTCCCCAGGAAAGGGGGTGTTCAAACCTTTGCCTAGCAGGAATGTTTGATCCTCAACAGACAGTGTATTGATACACCTTCCAAAGTGTAATTAATAACTTCACCATGCTCAAAGGAATATTCAATGTCTGTTTTTTTTGTGTTTTTTTTAACCCATATACTTATAGGTCCCCTTCTTTATGAGGCATTGGAAAACATCCCTGGTCTTGTGTTTGAAATTCACTGTTCGACTGAGGGACCTTACATATAATTGTACAGTCTTTAGAAAAAACAAGTGCTATCTAGAACTTTAAAGGGTTATTCAGCTGTTCAGGAGTAAACATTTTGTTAACAAAATCACATAAAAAGTTGCATGGACTCACTGTGTACAATAATTGTGTTTAACATGATTTTTGAATGACTACCTAATCTCTGTACCCCGCATGTACCCCAGTCTTAGAAAAAAGGGTTCCAAAAGGGTTCTTCCCCATAGGAGGACCCTTTATGGTTACAGGTAAAACCCTTTTGGTTCTAGGTAGTAGTTCCATGTTCGTAGTAAACCAGGTCCACTTCAAGTCTCAGGGAGGGTGATGTCCCAGCTAGTACTAGTTAATCAGACTATGAACTATGAACTATGAACTTGAATCAACTCTATTTGACCTGGGTTTGGTGAGAGGAGCTAACAGTTGTTGTTACAGCCTGAATTCAAAATGGATTAAATTGTTTGTTTTTCACCCGTCTACACACAATACCCCATAATGACAAAGTAAAAACATGTTTTTAGAAAAGCTTTGCATATTTATTGTAAATGAAATGCAGGAATATCTCATTTACATTTCACACCTGGATTGTTTATTGACCTGGGTTTTGGTGAGAGGAGATAGCATGAAGAGTACTGCTCTACCTCACAGTGCTACTTCCCTGGGGCCCAATGGTGAAATAAACTAGTTTGGCAAGCTAACACACACACACACACAGACTAACACACACACACACCCAGGCTAAAACATCTGTGCATGGCTGGAGGAGGGCGGCGCTGCCTCTTACGACAGTCGTTTGTTTGGAGAAAGGGTGTAAACCTTGAAATCAATTAAAGGTCTCACGCCTTGGCCTGAGTCGAGATTACTCATGCTGATGTTGGAGAACACTCCTCCTCCTGATGAGAGTTGGCTTGCAGTAGCACTCTGATTCATACTATCCCTCACAAACGCTCCGGCCAAGTTCCTTCAGCACAGCTCAGCAGAGCGGAGGTGGCAAAAGCTGCATATGGTCTAAGACGGAGTATCACACTGCTGTAACACAGACCTTTTCATCCACTGGGAGCTGTGACACGACAAGTACTGTATGAGATATGGTTACATTGGTTAGATGCCTGCGTATGAAAGATTATAGATTATTTCTGACTAAATGAAACGCATAGTCAAATTTGTGACAGAGGTTTAGATGTATATTGAAAAGTAGACTATGTCATTCAGTGAAAGCAGCGTAGGAGCGAGAATATCAAGGAAATGCAACGGTTCTCCATGGCTGTCCCTCCAGCGTCAAATGCGGCCATGGCTTGTGTTTCTGCAGATGTTATGGTAATGATTAAAGAGCATGGCCTAGACTGACTGGCGTTTAGGGCTGGGAATTGCCAGGGACTTCACAAGACGATATTATCACGATACTTAGGTGCCGATATGATGTGTATAGCGATTCTCACGATTCTATATGTATTGTGATTTGATGTTCCAAACATATTGCTCACAATACAGTATGTCTGCTGCAGAGAGACAAGAGAACATGAGACAATTAGTTTAGATAAGTCAGGGAAATAAAAGTGCTGAAAACACGTTGGCTCACTATTCAAATAAAATAAAATCCAAGTTTATTGGTTGAGTACACTTTTGCAGATGTTATCGCAGCTGCAGCGAAATGCTTATGTTGCTAGCTCCAACAGTGCTGCAATATCTAGCAATACAATAATAATACACATACACTCCCCCCCCCCCCCCAGCAATAAAGACATCAGAACGAGCAATGTCAGAGTCCAGAATATAAATAAATATCTATGTACAATGCCTTCAGAAAGTATTCATAACCCTTGACTTATTCCATGTTGTTGTGTTACAGCCTGAATACAAAATGGGTGAAATTTCACCCATCTACACACAATACCCCATGATGACGAAGTGAAAACATGTTTTTAGTTGTTTTTTTTTGCACGTTTATTGAAAATGAAATACAGACACATTTAATTTACATAAGTATTCACACCCCTGAGTCAATACTTTGTCGAAGCACCTTTGGCAGCGATTACAGCTGTGAGGCTTTCTGGTTAAGTCTCTTAAGAGCTTTCCACACCTGGATTGTGCAAACATTTGCCCATTATTCTTTTAAAAATTCTTCAAGCTCTGTCAAATTGGTTGTTGATCATTGCTAGACATCCTGCTGAAAGGTGAATTAATCTCCCAGTGTCTGGTGGAAAGCAGACAACCAGGGTTTCCTCTCAAATTTGGCCTGTGCTTAGCTCAGTGGAGGCTGCTGAGAGGAGGACAGCGCATAATAATGTCTGGAACGGAGCAAATGGAATGGCATCAAACAACTGGAAACCATGTGTTTGATGTATTTGATACCATTCCACTGATTCCACTCCAGTCATTACCATGTTCCGCACCAGCGATTACCATGAGCCCGTCCTGCCCAATTAAGGTGCCACCAGCCTACTTTGGCTTAGCTCCATTCCATTTATTTTTTATCCTGAAAAACTCCCCAGTCTGTAATGATTACAAGCATACCCATAACATAATGCAGCCACCACTATGCTTGAAAATTTGGAGAGTGGTACTCAGTAATCTGTTGTATTGGATTTGCCCCAAACATAACACTTTGTATTCAGGACAAAAAGTTAATTGCTTTGCCACATTTTTTGCAGTATTACTTTAGTGCCTTGTTGCAAACTGGATGCATGTTTTGGAATATTTTTTTCTGTACAGGCTTCCTTCCTTTCACTCTTGTCATTTAGGTTAGTATTGTAGAGTAACTACACTGAGTGCACAAATCATTAAGAACACCTGATCTTTCCATGACATAGACTGGGCAGGAGAATCCTGGTGAAAGCTATGATCCCTTATTGATGTCACTTGTTAAATCTATCTAACCGAGACTCTATCTGACCAAGACTCTATCTGACCAAGATTCGATCTGATCAAGACTCGATCTGATCAAGACTCGATCTGATCAAGACTCTATCTAACAAATACTCTATCTAACAAAGACTATCTGATCAAGACTCTATCTGATCAAGACTCTATCTGATCAAGACTCTATCCGATCAAGACTCTATCTAACAAAGACTATCTGATCAACTCTATCTAACAAAGACTCTATCTAACAAAGACTCTATCTGATCAAGACTCTATCTAACAGACAATATCTAACAAAGACTCTATCTGATCAAGACTCTATCTAACAAAGACTATCTAACAAAGACTCTATCTGATCAAGACTCTATTTAACAAAGACTCTATCTGATCAAGACTCTATCTAACAAAGACTCTATCTAACAAAGACTCTATCTGACCAAGACTGACCAAGACTCAATCTGACCAAGACTCTATCTGATCAAGACTCTATCTAACAAAGACTCTATCTAACAAAGACTCTATCTGATCAAGACTCTATCTAACAGACTATATCTAACAAAGACTCTATCTGATCAAGACTCTATCTAACAAAGACTATCTAACAAGGACTCTATCTGATCAAGACTCTATTTAACAAAGACTCTATCTGATCAAGACTCTATCTAACAAAGACTCTATCTAACAAAGACTCTATCTGACCAAGACTGACCAAGACTCAATCTGACCAAGACTCTATCTGATCAAGACTCTATCTAACAAAGACTCTATCTAACAAAGACTCTATCTGACCAAGACTGACCAAGACTCAATCTGACCAAGACTCTATCTGATCAAGACTCTATCTAACAAAGACTCTATCTGACCAAGACTCTATCTGACCAAGACTCGATCTGACCAAGACTCGATCTGATCAATACTCTATCTAACAAAGACTCTATCTGACCAAGACTCTATCTGACCAAGACTCGATCTGACCAAGACTCGATCTGATCAATACTCTATCTAACAAAGACTCTATCTGACCAAGACTCCTGTAATAAACAGGGGATGTGTCCTCCTCTCCTCCTCTCTCTCTGTGCGTGTGTGTGTGTGCGCCCATGTGTGTGTGTTTGTGTATGTGTGTGTGTGTGTGTGTGTGTGTGTGTGTGTGTGTGTGTGTGTGTGTGTGTAGAAGTAGGAAGTGGAGGTGTATGAAATGAAGGCTGACAGTGGGTAATTATTCTAATGCGATGAGTCCCAGACTAAACAGGACTGGCTGGATAGAGGTGTCACATAGGAGCCATCACTGCTGATAGGGGATGGAGTGTGTGTATTTGTGTGCGCATGCTTGGGTTTGCGCGCTTCGACAGCTGTCTAATCCCAGGTGGGCTGACCATCATGTGGCTATCTACCGGTTGACAACTGGGCTGAGGCCACCATCTTTGGATGTTAGTGTATTCCACTGTACTGACCAGAGATACTTTCCAATCTTGTCAAGTGTTCCACAGAAAGGCTACACAAGACGAGATCCTCGCTATGCTCATTTATTTGCATATGTTCAAACTCCAGATATTCAGGTTTGCCTCTAGCCAAGTCTCAGTCGTATAGGAAGCAGTATTATTAAGTAATTTATGCAGCGATGAACAGGATTGTTTTCTATTTCCTCCTACATTTAGAAATATTACTACAATGGTTTCCCTTTGGCAATGTTTACAGAAAGTCCGTTTGGATGCGTGGTCTTTGATAGCTTGCCAGCGGACTAGGAACCCTGCCGGGATGATGAAATCTGACACTAGTGCAGAGTCGTTGGCCCGGTAACATGTTGGGGGATAGCTTCATCTCATCTTTACCTCCTCAAAATGTTTGTTATTTCTCTCTCATCTCTCCACTGTTCTCCCCCCTGTACCATTCCTACTCCCCCTGTCTCTCTCTCTATCTGCTCCCCCTGTCTGTCTCTCTCTCTCTCTGCTCCCTCTGTCTGTTTCTCTCTCTGCTTCCCCGTCTGTCTCTCTGCTTCCCCTGTCTCTCTCTCTCTCTCTGCTTCCCTGTCTGTCTCGCTCTCTGCTCCCCCTGTCTGTCTCTCACTCTGCTTCCCTGTCTGTCTCTCTCTCTGCTTCCCCTGTCTCTCTCTCTACTTCGACCGTCTGTCTCTCTCTCTGCTCCCCCTGTCTCTCTCACTCTGCTCCCCCTGTCTCTCTCTTTCTCTCTGCTTCCCTGTCTGTCTCTCTCTCTGCTTCCCTGTCTGTCTCTCTCTGCTTCCCTGTCTGTCTCTCTCTGCTTCCCTGTCTGTCTCTCTCTCTGCTTCCCTGTCTGTCTCTCTCTGCTTCCCTGTCTGTCTCTCTCTGCTTCCCTGTCTGTCTCTCTCTTTGCTCCCCCTGTCTGTCACTCTCTCTGCTTCCCTGTCTGTCTCTCTCTCTGCTTCCCCGGTGTCTCTCTCTGCTTCCCCTGTCTCTCTCTCTCCTCCCCCTGTCTGTCTCTCTCTCTGCTTCCCTGTCTGTCTCTCTCTCTGCTTCCCTGTCTGTCTCTCTCTCTGCTCCCCCTGTCTGTTTCTCTCTCTCTGCTTCCCTGTATGTCTCTCTCTCTGCTTCCCTGTCTGTCTCTCTCTCTGCTTCCCTGTCTGTCTCTCTCTCTGCTTCCCCTGTCTGTCTCTCTGCTTCCCTGTCTCTCTCTCTGCTCCCCCTGTCTGTCTCTCTCTCTGCTTCCCTGTCTGTCTCTCTCTCTGCTTCCCCTGTCTGTCTCTCTGCTTCCCCTGTCTCTCTCTCTGCTTCCCTGTCTGTCTCGCTCTCTGCTTCCCTGTCTGTCTCTCTCTCTGCTTCCCTGTCTGTCTCTCTCTCTGCTTCCCCGGTGTCTCTCTCTCTGCTTCCCCTGTCTCTTTCTCTCTCTGCTTCCCTGTCTGTCTCTTTCTCTGCTTCCCTGTCTGTCTCTCTCTCTGCTCCCCCTGTCTGTCTCTCTCTCTGCTTCCCTGTCTCTCTCTCTCTCTGCTTCCCTGTCTGTCTCTCTCTCTGCTCCCCCTGTCTGTCTCTCTCTCTGCTTCCCTGTCTGTCTCTCTCTCTGCTTCCCTGTCTGTCTCTCTCTCTGCTTCCCTGTCTGTCTCTCTCTCTGCTTCCCTGTCTGTCTCTTTCTCTGCTTCCCTGTCTCTCTCTCTCTCTCTCTCTCTGCTTCCCTGTCTGTCTCTCTCTCTGCTCCCCCTGTCTGTTTCTCTCTCTCTGCTTCCC